>NW_005054417.1:1010746-1022521 GCF_000277835.1 Geospiza fortis | reverse complement strand
ATTCATGCAGCAGAGAGCAGGTGACAGGACAGCCAGCTCTGGGAGGGGGCAGTGCTGCCACATCTCCAACCGACATTCCACATTCTGCTTCCCACTGAACTCAATTTGTGGTGATGAAGTCATTTGTTAGCAAGATGTCAGTTCCTGTCTCCAATCAGTCCATTTGTTAAAATCATTAAAACCAAACAAAACCACAACTTTGTGATCCTTCCTGTGCTGTTCCTTGCACTTATTACAAGCTCTCAACTGCCTAGCTATTCCATTATCCTTTTTCAAGTAGGTTCTTCATATTTCTTCAGTAATGCCTGCAGAAAATATGACAACAGTGAGATTATTGGTAAGCTGTAACTACTGTTAACTCATTGATTTCTGATACCTTCTTATCAATCTTCATTCTTATTTTGAGTTGCAAGCTCTTTGCTGAAGGTTTTTTTCCTCTCCATTTGCATGAATCCTTAAAAAAGACGTGTCAGGTAAGAAAAAAGCAGGCAAGAAAAAGAATTCACCCCACATAATCTAATTCACCTATTCTCTGCTTCACTCACTATTTAAACTCTAGGTGCATTTCAGTAAAATAAAGTTGCACATGGCTCCAGTTCAGCTTTCACAGACAGAGCCTGGAGGGTGAACCAGTGCAGGATGATAGAGGTTCAGTTGAAATTCCCTCTGCTTTTAACAGTCTCTTTTTTTTTCTGACCATAGAGATAATGAAGGGGTAAATGCCTTATCTCCTCCTTTCCTCATTCTTGCTATTTATCCCCTCAAAGTTCCTGACTGATTATTCAGAAAAAAAAGAAAAAAGAAAAAAAGTAATTCTTTTTTACTTCAGACTTCCAGCTGTGTTAGCGTATCTGTTTATTTACATGTTCCCAGGTCTGGCTAAGCACAATAGAATGGTTCTACAGAGCTGAATGAGGCTTGTCTCCCCTTATTAAGTGTCAGTTTATAGTTGAGTGGTACAGGGATTTTTAAGGAGAATTAGTTATCCAAACCCAGAAAAGACCAAATAAAGGCTATAAGGAACTGTTCTGTAACTATATCTACATCTGTTTATATATCTATATCATCTATCTATAATAAGGAGTTACAGAAAATTCCTTGTTGTGGTTTGGTTTCCATTTAATTTTCCTCTAAGTGTTCCCCTATTAACTTTAAAGTAACATACGTAGCATGTCACCAAGCTGAAGTGCATGAATCCCATTTGTCACCTATATTAAGGAAAGGGCATGCTGAGGGAGACAGTTGTCTAGGCTTTCTGACTCTTCCTCAGATTGGTAGTTATTTTTTTTTAGAAAGGCAGTGAGAGTTGTGGTTAACAAATTTTGTGGGAAATTATTTTCTCTGAAGTCTTTCATTAAGAGATGTTTTCATTCTTGCGCAGTAAAAACAGAAAATGAGGGAATCTTATTCCCATCAGAGAAAGAATTTTTAGCAGGCAGATTAGATTTCCCAAATTCCATTGTACAAATTAGCTTTAATTTCTATATCCTTAGAGTGAGGTTAATATTTTTGTAAGTACCAAAAATAACTCACTGGAAGTATGCTAAGTGGCAAGTAGCACTGAGACGCTGCATAACACGTACAATTAGGAGACTGCTGACCTTACCTGATAATAATCTTCAACCAGTAACCAATAAATAGAAAAGAATTTCTTAAGCCATCAAAAAAATTCTTCAGTCGTTTAAAGATTCTTGAATTACTGTCATGAAACACTCAAACGAACACTTATTTGAGATTAACTTTGAGTAATGAATTTACTTACTTTTAGTAAGCAAATATATATGTATCTATTATATTACACCTAATTATAACTTTGGAATACCTTCCTTTTTTCAAAATTAATTTTTACTTCAAATCTGGTTGAATATTTGCCCTAATTTCCTTGGTGTAGAATATTTATTTCACGCAATTACAGTGGTGTTCATTTCTGTTCTAGTAAGACATCCTGTGTTTGATATGTTTGTGTTTAGTGCATTGTAAATTTTACGATTCTTTTAAATTCATATTGTATGGTTAGGGGGATTTACCTCAAATCAGATCATAATCTGAGAGTATCTCAAATAGCTACTGTATGTAAATCAGTGGTGTAGAAGTTACAACAAAATACGTAAATATAGATGCACACTTTTTTAAACTGAAAGGTGATGAAAGCTGAGGAAAGTTGTGCTTATTTTATCAGATCAGATCTGTGATTCCCTTTGACTTAATGCAAAGCTGAACACTTCCTTAAATATAAAATTCTACACATGACATTCTCAGATGTTTTCTCAGAGAAGCTTTCAAAGGTGATGTTTTATTTATTCAGATCTCTGTGGTCTATAGTAAGTCTTTAAAAGTTCAGTTGTTTCAGCTTTGCTAATGGCCTAATTAACCTCTATGTTTGTATAATCAAATTCAATTTGCTTAAATTTTTAAGGTTTTACTTTATAAGAAAAATAGTCTAATGAATAGGCTACTAAGCTGAAATTGAAGTTATAGCAGCTTGCTTTTCAACTCAATCATATAGCCATCAGCAATAACAAGAAAATAAATTATTTTAGTCTATGTTTCCTATCTGTAAAATTAGGAGAACATTTCTATTTCTTTCATGGTTGTCAAAATAAATAAAATTCATTAATGGCTATGAGGCTTTCAGATACTGGGGTGAAAAACATACAGATGCACATACAGTAGTAAACTAAACAGTGACAGAAGATGGGTCTGAACACAGGAACTTACTCATCTGCATAAACGCTGAACCAATTAGGTTTTTTTCCTCAGCAATGTAGGGCACAACTCACAAGTTAGAAGGAGGAGGCACCATTTCCAATTATGGGGTTGTATGTGGCCACTATTTGAAATTTAGAGAATTTAATAATGCAGACCTTGGCTACCCCAAGTCAACTGGGCAAGAGGCAGAGAAAGACATGGAGCCAATTAGTCCTTAGACCCACTTTCTCTGTGCCCATAGCTGATGAGTGCATTTCCTGGTGATAAAATCAGATCTGCATGCCTTTATTTTTTAACTGAGAGACAGAGAACAAGATGCCACACTGGTTACCTCTGCTCCCAAAAATACATTTTAGAGACCTGTTTAATGCCATTGTCTGGATTCAGCAGGCAAATTATTTCTTAGTTGACCATCTCCAATTTGTACAATGCACTTACCATATCATATTCAACTCCAACAAATTCTACTTGGAATTACCCAAGTATTTGACCAGGTGAGTTCATGTCCTAAGTTAAGAGCTACAGTTTTTTCAATGTCCTTAATTTTGACACAGCCTTACATGAGCATTGATCTTGTAAGCTGTTCCCCCAAGTGAGCCCATGCAGCTCTGTACAGCTCCAGCTGAATCACAGATATAGGTTTCACCTAGGTTAGCATTTTTTATCACAACTAATGTGATATCTTTTACACGGCTTGCCTTATGTCACACGTCACAGAATCAGAATCACTGAGAAAGGAACCTCTGGAGATCATCCAATCCTCCTCTGCTCAAAATAATGATGCCAGTCAAAATTTAATTATCTTTAAGGATAGAGATTCCACAACCTCTCTGGACAACCTATGTCAGCATTTGATCATCTTCAAAGTGTGTTTAAATGGAATTTCCAATATTTCTGCTTGTGTCCATTGCCTTTTGCGTTTTCACTGAGCATCACCAAGAACTTGGCTCTGTCTTCTCTCCTTCTCCCATTAGGTATTTGTTATATTCATTGCTCAGGTTCCCCTTGAGCCTTCTGTTCTTCAGGCTAAACAGTTCCAGCTCTCTCAGCCTCTTCTCACATGGAAGATGCTCTACTCCCTGAATCATCTATGTGGCCCACTGCAGGACTCGCTCCAGCTTATCTTTCCTGTTCAGTTTGACATCAGCCAGAACCCCTATCTCATTTACTGCCATGATGCTTTCCAGCTAGGCAGCCTCCAACAATTGCTGGTGCATGGAATTGTTCTTTCCTAGGTGCAAAACTTGTGTCTTCTCCTGGTTGAACTTAGGGGATGCCTCTCAACCCATTGCTCCAGCCCATCCAGGTCCCACTGAATGGCACTGTGACTGTCTGACCTATCAATCACTCCTTGCCATTTTGCACATGAGCAGGGAAAATGCTTTTATAACTAATTTATTAAATTCATCTTTAAAAAGCCTCTCATTTCTCTAAGACACTTGTTAGTCTTTGTGCAGGTTCTTTCTGGGTTTTGTCTCATAGAAGGTGTAAAGCAACTCAACTCTCTCCCTGCAAAAATCTACATCAAAGCTACCATGACTTTTAAAGAGAAAAGGGATATTTTTGTTGGATATTTTCTTCATGTCTGTCCCTTTTTGTAGAATTCATCTCAAGTTTACAACTCTTGTCAATCCAGGGATACGCTCCTAAAATGGACTGTTCTTCAAACAAGATTGTTGCAAGCAATCAAATGCCTTCAAGAGTCTTCCATTGCACAGGAAAGCAAAGTAATGCAAGGAAATAAAATCTTCGTCTTAGTAAATCCCCTTTCAAAAGTAAAACTGAATCTTTAAATAGAGTCCTGCTGGTTCAAAGGAACTTGGTAGAGACCAAGATTTTGGAAGAGATATTGGCAGTGTTTTTTAGTTTTTTTCTAGAAACAATCAGTGTTTGAAAAGAAGCTGGAAAAGGCAAAATCCTTGATTTCTATATATGGCAGGTTCTGAAACAATGAAGGATATCAGTATGTTTGAAAGGGTAAGAAGGGTACTGCAAGCTCTAAACCAAGTGATATATTTAAAATATGCAGTTAGTCCAGATGAGTGTCACTTAATTTCAGAGGATTGTCAGTTTATAATCTTTTATTAGTGTAACCCTTGATTATGCGAGGCAAAAACCAAAACAAGTACAAACCATGCATATGGCGGAAATATCTTCTGCTTTTTCCAGGAATGTCTTACCCACTACTTGCTTTGTATGTTGCCACTGGAGAGTTTATCAGTCCAGTCTTCATCTCTCTCATGAATGCTTTATCCCTTTACTTCTTTCCAGGCTTGTTTGTTAGCTTTTCCTCTTTCTTCTGAAGAAAGCAAGCTTGATAGGCTTTGCTAATGATCATGCCCTCTACACTAACTATAAAACACATATAATTAATGATGGAAGCAAAAGGTTAAGTAAACGAAAGGTCATGACAATTGAGGCTGATTTCATTAGACAGCATTGGTATGTTATTGTTCCCAATGCAGAAATCTAGGTTTAAAGATAATGCATTCATTAAACTGGGCCACAGGAAATGATCTGTTACTGTTGGGTCACCTGCAACTCTTAATTTAATTAGGGTCACAAGAAGACACTGCTAACAAATAACCTGAAAATTATATATGAGTGTGCTTTCATCAAAATTACTCACATTTTGATTCTTCCACATTTACTCATTGGGTAAAATTTCCCAGTATGAAAAATCAATCTTATATATAAGGGTGGAAAATTCTCTCCACTGATTTGTGTCACTTCCATTTTCATATCTTTGTAATAAGAGAGGGATAGGACACTTGGCTCCCTGTGTTTTGAAAAAATAACAAGCTAGGATTAGGAAAGGGATACTTTGTCACATGAAAACTGAAGCATGGTACTTAAAGAAACACACAAAATGGCAACTTTCAGCTTCCTACATTAAGGATATGTTGCTGAAGTACAAATAAACTGCTTGGGAAAAGGACAGTATTTAAAACTAGAAGGTACATTCTTGGCTACTTAATTACATATTGGTCTATATAAATTGTAGCACTGGAGGTCCAGAATAATTTCTTTGATACCTCCAGTGCCTGCAGTGGAGCTTTTCTACCAACGAATTTAGCCAAAATTGCTAAGCCTAATAGCTTCAGAGTCTCAGTCAGTTTATGCTGTGTTCTGTTCCTGAGAGAGAAAAATGTCAGACGCCTAGATGCTTTTAATATATTCACAGTTCATCACTCAACTTTTCAGCTGCTGAGTGTCACTCCTGCCTTCCCTCTTCCTCCATGTCCACCTAGCTCTGGCATGGAGTCTTCTCTTCAGTGGCTTCATTAACCAGCCAAATACTACTGCTACTCACATAGCTGGTCCTTCAGTGACTGTCAAATTTTTGACGCTCCAGTTTCTCTGCCCTCCTTTTCATCATCAGTATTTCTTTCTTGATTGCTTGGAGAATCTTTACCTCTGCCACCATTCTGTAGCTAACCAATTTGTTCCCTTCATTTTGAGCCTCAGACATGCCTTTGTTATTTATACTGCAGAATCTGTTAGGAAAAGTTGTGAGATCTTTCTGTTTCCACAGAAAGCTGATTCTCCACTTCCTAGCTCAGCTTTTACTTTGGCCAAGGAGCCCTTCTTTTTCTCTGCAATTTTTATTTTTTTTTTTTTTTTGCGTCTTGCTTTGTTACAAGAATAAATAAGTAGGATTTGTGAGGATCTCCCTTCAATACTTCCTTCCCCACTCAGATTTTAACTTGGACTCTGCCCAATTGAAATTTCCCAAATTTCTTCTGATAGCAAGTACAATGGGACTTAAACTATACTGACTTTTAGTCAGAAAAATCTTCAGAATTTATTAAAAAGCCATGCTTTTATTTCCATTGTCTTTTTTATTTATTTATTTAAAAGGGTATGGGAAATATGAAGAAAGACTCTCCTGTATCAAAGCAGTCTCCATTTGAATCAGTGTCACTTTCAATCAGTTCACCCTTTAGCAATGTGGTTTATTTCTGCAATTAACCTATGGCTGAATTCTGATTGACTGAAACTGAAGTGGCAGAGGTAAGCCAGGAGTGAAACGAAATCTTTTGAGACAACATTTTTGAGTAGTTTAAGCCTTGCTTATCAATTAATGTTTCATTCTTAAAATTCAAAAGTAACAATAATAGTGATGCTGCAAATGAAGGCTTGGACATTATTATTCTAGTTGCATATTATTCTAGTCCAGTGGAAATACAGAGAAGCTCTTTCTAAATCATGTTAACTTCTCTCCTTGGTTTTTCAATATTCAATAGAATAGGGAAATGCTGACCTAACTGACTGTAATTAGTTCTTGTGATTGGACCAATGGTAGATGAAGAAACAAAGTAAATGTATAAGGCAACTGTGCCTTTCCACCCACAGATGCATGAGGCAGGCACTTTCTCACTCTACGCCCCCAACTCCAAGTAATCATTTCCTTTCTTCACCACTGTACACTTTCAAAAATGTTCTATAATTTTTTTTTACCAGCTAACAATTCAATTTTTTGAGCCTGCAGTTCCCAAAGGAAACTAGTTCAAACTCCTTAAATCAAGCTGCTCTAAGGAGCCAGAGAGTTTCAGCTGATGAAAACCACATCCAGTGTAATGCAATAAAGCCCACAGACCAGTCTCAGCCATAACGTAAAATTTATTCCTAATGTTAACATTTTCTTATGGCCATTATTCTTAAAGGCTACACATATTGATTTAAAAAGCATTAAATAGTAATGGTTAACCAAGTCCATGTCTCTGAATTCCTAAAACAGTATTTGAACACGACTGTCATAATTTTAAAGTAATTGTTTATGTGTGAAGATCTTGTGCACTAATTCAGCTTCACCATAAATCCCTCATCCTGCCTCAGACTCTTTGCTGTTATTGTTGACGAGCGTTATATTAAAAGCTCCATATTACTTCTCCTTTTTTAAAAAATGCCGTAACCTCCACTCTCTAATTAATCTGAAGAGGAGCATTCTGAAACCTTTCTGTTTGAACTGATCCTGAATCCTGAAATCAGAAATAGAACAAACATTTAAAATCTTGGTCAAAACTACCACTTTGGGTAATCAGCTAGACAAAAAGAGACTTTAGTCCTTATTTCCTCCCTACTAACCTTTTCTTTAATGGTGGTATAATGTAAAATACAGAAGAAATTCAGAGCAGAAACCACTCAATTATGAGTCTCATTTCTAAAGCTGGCTCTTAAAAAGACAGCCCCCATAGTGGACACTCCCCTGCTCCCCTCCTTCTCCCCTTCCCCTCCTTTCACCAAACTCATTGTGGGGTCGAGGTCATGTCTCTTCCAGTGAATAAAAAAGTCCAGGCCTCATTTTCTGCTACACTGTGGCTGACTAGCCTGGCACATCTCACACCCATACAAGAGTTTTAGCCAGTTGTTCCTAAAACCAGACCAATAGGACTGTGCCTATTAGGGCTTGAGTTTCTCCTATGGTAGCTCCTCAGCCACAGCCTGGCACCTATTGTTTTGGTGAAGCCTGGTTGGCACTAAACCACTTCATGGACTATGCACAACCAGTGCTCTGGCATTTCATTTTGGTCCTGTTCATTTTGCTAATTCAGATGTGGCCAGAGAGTTTCCATATCCCTGAGCAAGCAAGCCAGCACTGAGGACCTGGGCACAGGATTTTCCATCCACGAAACAAAACCAGATAGGGGGAACAGATAAACTGAGAACAGTAGTCCTTTATACTTGGTTTGGCAGGGGCAAAATGTTTGTCTTCTTCCTTGATGTAAAACCAATACCTGTGTGACACATACATGACATGCTCATTCCCATTAATAGGAAAGCTCAAGCTAACACTTTTTTGGAGCTACATGTGTGGCCTTGGCCTAAAAAGCAGAAAGCAGAATCTGCCTTCACTGTGGGGGTTCACATCTTCCTTTTTAGTTTGGTAAAGGTTGGCAAATAATGGCTTAGAAAAGGTGTGGAGAAGTAACAGTTAAGGCTTGGCTTGGCAGAGTACTCTGGGTGTGCTTGTGTAATAAATTGACTCTGCAGCAACTAAATAAATGCCTAAAAAGTCATTTTTGATAAAATAATTTTCTCTGATTACCATATTGAATGTTCATGTGCTTAGATATCTGCCTAGGTCTGCAAACGGAACATTCTTGAGAATCTCACATTAAAATTTAAAGCTTCATAAAATGCTGCATAATTTTCATAAGGCCACAAAATAAAGCAGAACAGCATATTTTGGCACAGCTTTTTCTAACAAACTTCTAAAGAAATCACTTCATTTCTTTGGCCCCACTGGCAAACGCAAATAAAATAGGAGGAAGACACGTGGAAAATAGGAAACTCCTCTGTTACTAACATTTTCAAGGGATCATTAAAAAAATAAAAGAAACCCAAAGGCAAAGAAGGAGACTAATGGCTAAAAAGAGGGCAGAGATAGTTATGTAACTGCACACAGCCATTGACAGCTAAGAAACAGTTTGGACCATGAGCATTTCTGGGGGAAAGAAAACAAGACCCTCACCAGTGTCCTTCTATAGCACATTTCATATCACTTTTGCTGCCAGCATGCAGGGAACATTCAGCTTTAAAACTGCAGTAATTTCTTTTGGTTGAGTTTTATAGTAGACTTGATGTGGTTTTAAAAAATAAATCTCTTAGTCAAATGGAAAAAGACAAATGCAAGACCAGAATGAGGAAAAACCCATAGATTAAGAGGAAGTTCCAAGGGGCAAAAAACTAAGCCTGGAAACTGGGGAGCAGAGGCAGAGACTCACTGTCAAGAGCATCTCAGTCATATCAGTGTGTCCATTGGCAAACATAGCTTAGTCTGCACTATGTGAAAATGAGTTTATGAAGATCAGCATTACTGCTGGCTAGAAGAGCTGTCATAAATATCTTCAGGAAGCAGCAGCATCTCTCCTATTAATTGTGAGGGGCAAGGACAGGGGAGGCTGATTAGAAAACCATGAGGAAAGTATGGGAAGTTAGTGGGCAAATAGGATAGGCTAAAAGAAGGAAGAGGAAAAGGGTCTGGGAATGCAGCAGAGGAGAGAAAAAAAATTTAGAAGCACATGTGCAAAATGTGGATTGGGATGGCAGGTCACTTTAACAGGTCACGTTAGGAAGAAATGCCATGGCTCATGAAAATGCCTAGTACAGTTTAATCTGCATAGGAAGAAACAAATTTTTCAGCAAGTTCTCAGGGGGAAACCCTATGAACAAGGTCAATGGAAAAAAGCTGAAAAGAAGAGAAAGCAATAGGAAAAAATGTGAGGTGTTTTCACAGTCTGTTTTCTGTGATTTATTGAAGGAGTTCAATTCTGCTTGTGTTCCATATATAATTTGTTTTATACAAACTTGCTACAAAATTAGGTTATATCGTATTCTGAGGGCACAGCAAAACAAAGCATGTGGGGAAGTTTCTTTCTCTGCAAAAATAAATACCTCAGCAGAAATAGTGGGTACCAGGAAGGAACTCTTCCCCATCTATAAGAAATAAATAAAAATTAAGTGAAAAACCAACTTCTGATCACGATTAGGTTTTGCTTGTTTGTTTTTCAGAAAAGACTGTGTAGTATCAAACTATTAGCCAAATACACCTAAAGTTGTGTTAAGGTAATATAGCTCTGTGCTAGGCTAGATTTATATATATTCACACAGAGTATGCACCAAATTCTAGGTAAGAGAGCCAAATATTAGGATTCTAGAGAAATGCAGGCACTTAAAATCTCATCTGTGAAACATGAAGCAGCATTCTATGGCTGTGCCTAGATAAGTTGAAGTGAAACAGTTTGGTCATTTGGTTTCTGGAAGATTCCCTCCTGAGCCTTGGAAACATCTCTATTCCACACAAAACCTTTCTGAGCTAAGTAAGGCACAGTATTTGAAGGATAGAGACATTTCACAGCTGCTTTTATCACAGGCTAAGATCACAGAGCAAAATTCTGTGTAAAGCTTTTTCTGCTGAAAGGAAGTTATAAAGCTAAGTATGATAAGAATTTTAGTGCTGACTTTGTGCTTACTTACACCAAAAAATGCTAATAAATTATTGAAAGCCTTACTGTACCCTCAATAATTAAATCTACAAAGGAAAGCCCAAGAGTGGGAAGTTCAAGGCAAGCATACTAATGCCTAATGATAGAAAATACATGTGAACTGGGCTCACTACAGTCTGTGTTTTTATCTTGTTCTCTTAAGAAAATGGAATTGCATTGGCTGTCCATCCCTTTGCTCTCAGGCTAATTTTGAACCCTTTTCACAGTTTCAGCCAAAATCAACATAAAGAACCCAGAAACACTTCGTGTCATGACAAAAACCAGCAGTCAGTAAATGAGACTGCTAATTGGTGTCCTCTCCAGATGGAAGACAGTGTGACTTCAGCAGTTGCCTACTGTTTGACTCACCAGCTGGCTAATCCTCAGCACATGTAAGGAACCACACTGCTGAGAACCATATCCATTTTGCCAGTGCATGTGGAAAGTGGTGACTACTGGACCCTGTGTAGAGTGGATTGGTAGCAAAAGGATGTGGAACATGGATCCATAGGTAGCCAAACTTTGTTAACCCTTCTATTTTCAGAACAAAGAACAATATACTCATGGGTGAAGTTGGTGCTGGCTTATGAGAGTATGTAAACTAGCATTGGGTATTCCACAGTCAAGTCAGGACAAGCTAGAAAAATAAAACTTTGGCATTTTTAAAGTCTCATATGCCAGTAAAGGAAACCAATCATGCAGCAAGGCTACTGGGAACGGACAAGTTCTGAACAAACCAGATGTACAGTGGGAATCCTGCCTGCTTTGTGGACTGCACACTAGCAGGTCGTGGCTGCAGTTGGTTAAAGTGCTGTTAAGACGCACAAGATCCACACAGGAGCGATGTCTTCCCACCTGCTAGCGGCAGATTTGGCGGTGGGCAGCAGCGCAAGAGGACACCGCAACTGGAGGGTCCAGTCCTCGGGGCGGCGGAGCCGGACGCGACCACATCTGCCAAGCGGCCTCCATGATGCTCGGCCAAGGAGGCGCCTGGGGGAGGAGGTTGCCGGCTGCATGCGGCGACCGGGGCCCTGGCCCCGGGCGAGTGCGGGCTCCGGCGGGGCCGTCGGGCGGCTCC
>NW_005054417.1:1007760-1009424 GCF_000277835.1 Geospiza fortis | reverse complement strand
CTCGGAGGTGCCGGCCGGGCGCGGTACGGGGCGCGGTGCAGGGGAGAACAAATAAAGTGCCGAAATGCCGCCTACACGCCTTGCTCCTCCCGGTCTGGTTGCGCGCCCGCGGTTCCGCGTGGCCGCTGTCTCCGCGGGGAGGGTACGGCCGCGGTATCGCCGGGCTCCGCGGGCAGCGAGCGTGTCTGAGCGCCGGCAGCTCCGCTCGGCTGTTGTGTCATTGTAGTACACCCTACAGCGGGTCAGATAACCAGCTATCGAATGAGAACGGTAATCTGAAAATAAGTAAACAGCAGCAATGCACGCATTTTGTCCAAGCTATAATAAAATATGCAATTGGCGTATCTAAATAAATTTTTTAAGTCTAATTAATTTTAAGTATCTTTTTAGCTTTAACATGAGGGAATTACGCATTTTAATCTGATAAACATAAAGAGATTTGATTCATTTACTTGTTTCTCTCTTAGCAGCCGGTTAGCTTATTAGTGATGGTGAGTAAATGATGTACAATTATCTTGCAGTGATGGGACAAAACCATAGTGCATGCTACACTGATTTGTTTACAGACTTGACTCCTTTTCCTTATGTAACTGGTCTTGCTGTTCTTTTTAAATAGGCCGTTCACAGGGCTGTGGGTTTTTCCCCACCTGTTTTGGTATTTCGCATCTTGCATAGAAATTGCAAGTATGGAGAAGTGTCCTGTGATAGACAAGTCATCAGACACTAAGAAAATAGTTACAGCTAAATTTGGTCATAGTTAATTTAAATGTAGTTGTGTATGCTTTCAGTGATATCTGGATATAACATTGTACTGAAGTGCAATAGTGCATGTATACTCTTTGATTGATATCTGTATGCTTCACATTTATTTTTTAAAACACACTACTGAAAAAAAAACCCAAACAAACAAAAAACCCTTAAAGCTTCAGAGGAGGTAATACTGACAAACTTGTTTGAAAAAATATTTGTAATATATGCAGCTAAGCCATAATTCTTCAAAGGATGATGATTTCTTTTCCCCTTTGGTACAAGAGTAGTAAGAATCAATGTTGAATTAAATTATGACCTAAATTATTAATACACCAGGAAGTCAAGTTTCCTTTGCTGTAGTCAAATGAATCATGTATGTAATGGCAAAGGTAGTGATCATATCTAATGTTTGTCCCTTGCAGTAGTTACAAAAATGCAGCTGTACTAAAAACTCCGCTTGTGTGTATATTACAAAAGTAACTGCCTTCTACTCTGACCATTTTAAAATACATTCTGTAAAGGACATGTGCTGCTGTCTCACTTTTATCAAAACTTTTTTGAAAAAAATTTAATCTGAAAATTTATTAGCTGGCATGTACTGAGAATTTCATGAGAGGGAAGACATAAGGAAGAAGGAAACCCCACGTGCTCTCCTAGGACTGAGCAGCTGCAGTCTAGGCCATTTGCAGGATGCAGTGGTAGGTCACACGCAGTGTTTCATATTGCATCGCCGAGCACAGAAGTGAATTTTAAAGCCCAAGCTGTTAAGCCATTTGTTCCTCCTCTTTTTGCGCTGTGTTACCCCGTGGCAGCGTTTTGTTTGGGCGGCAGCTGAAGCCCGCGGCGCGCAGCGCGATCCTGAGCCGGAGAGGCGAGCGGGGCGCTGGGCCGGGAGCGGCTTCCAGAGGAGCCTT
>NW_005054417.1:1000080-1007477 GCF_000277835.1 Geospiza fortis | reverse complement strand
GGGTCGCGGCACGGGAGTGCGCTCACCCACGGCCTGTGTGTCATACACTGGATCGCGCCGGTGTCGGATGCTGACAGCAAAATCAATGGCAAATGCCACAGCGCTTTCTCCTTCGGAACGCGAGCGCTCCCAGCAACGCAGATTTTTCTGTAGCCAACTTGGGAAGCTTAAGGTTACCTATGTGAAATGGAAGTGTGCGGATGAAAGCGGCAACTAGACAAGAACTTGGTATTCGCTGTTTTTAACCACAGGTTCAGTGTATGAAAGGACGTTCTGAAAGTGAATATCAAAACAGCACATCATCAGTGGGCACAAAGTAACCACTCATGGCACAGGGAAGGTTCAAGAAAAAGCAGGTATCCATTAGCAGCAGTGCAAACACAGGCATAGGGTTTTCTCCTTTTTTCCTCTGTTTGAAAAAGACAAATTTAGAAGGGTGTGCTGTCTAGCAGATCTTTTTTTCCAAATTCACTTTAATGTGCTGCAACATCTCTACTATATGAAAAAAAACCATCTTTTTTTTCATCTCAGAGACAAGCATTCATTTTCTGTAACTGCACACTGGATGTTTCAAATACAGTTGCACAATAAAAGACAAATATGCTCCTCTGGTGTGATGTGTAGAGGCTGACAAAAAAAATACAAAACCAACATGGTGTGTTTCATATGGGAGGATAACACTTTTAAAAATATACATTCTGCTTCTAAAAATAGAATTAATTGATATGCAGAATGAATTGGCCTTCAAATTAAAGGTCAGAGGTGACAAACCAGGACAAAGGTCATGCAGCTCATTTTCAAGCAATCAGTTTCTAGTTTTTTCATAGTTGAACAAAAGCTTAATTATACAGAAGAGTAAGGACTGTGTAATATTTAACTAGTCAATTCTAACAGAGAAATAGAAGTAGTTTTATACATTTCCCTATTGTCTTGAATGTAGTTGTGTTGAATGTTAGGGAATTATTTGTGCTATTATTGATGCAAAAATGTGTCTGTCTTAAATTAAAATATTTAAATGCATTTCTTAAGTTAACATGTAATAATCCACCATCTGTACTTAATATTACTTACTGCTTCAGAGATGAGAGGGTTGTGTAGCTATTTTCTGATTTTTCAGTTATTTTACCAAAAAAAAAATCTTGCTTATGCTATTGTTTCAATAAAGTTAAATTGCAGGTCCATTCATTTTGGCATTCATGCACATACTTATTATTTCTAGCAAACCACTTCCCCATTATCCTACTTCCAGTCTGCAGCATTCTGTATGTCCAAATGCAGTAATTAGAGAGACCTAATACCTGACCGTTTAACAAGTATGTGTGTGTGATTATTATTTTATTATATGCCCTAAGATTCAGTGTTCTAACAATTTGAAGGTACTGATTCAGTGTTTATATCAGTAACACCACATTTAGACAAAACAAAGCTTTCATAAATATTCTGAAGCTATTTAACAAATATTCTATAGGCTGACCATATGCAGTAATGGAACACCTAAGTGTAACTGGTAGAAATTCAACTGTTAAAATGTGTATGCTCACTCACTAATAATTTTGTATCACATACTAGGGTTTTGCTTTTTTTTCAGATACTTTATATTCTGTACCTACTTCAGCTACTGATGTGTACATTGTTTTTAAGTTTTCATCTTTTCTTTTAGAGATTGTGAATTTTAGTTATATGTCACTGATGTTCTTGTTTACTTTTTTTTTCTGGTTTGAATTAATAGCCTATCTCCACTAAAGTTTATAAAAAGTGACTATTGCATTAGTTTATTTGTTTGGTTGTTTTAAACAATGACTCAGTTAGAAGCCATTGACATACAGGACTGATGTCCACTCCAGTTGAAATGGGAGAGATGTGCCCTGAACTATCCACTCTTTTAGTAAAGTGAATATTGGTGTTTGAAATACAGACAGTCATCTGCTCTTTACCTTCTACAATGTTTGAGTTGATTATTTTAATGGACAATATCCATATCAGTACTTGGTAAGCATATTACAAAATACAAATAATTATAAAATCCATCATTAGTAGTGCTCTCAAGTAATAATTCAGTGATTAAAAACCTAACAAAAATTAAGAAATAGGATTCTGTGGTTTGTAGATAAATAGCACATGCAAATAAGACAAAAGTTCTGTGCAAAGGAAGAGATATGTGAAGGTGTGTAAATTCCATCAAAACAAATGTTAATGTAAAACATCTCAGAAAAGAGGTCTGAACAAACCATAATAAAACTGTAATAAAAGTAAATGAAAATATTCAATTTTTAAAATAAAAATTGTAGTGCCATCACTTTTGACAGGATGATATTAAAATCCTACTTGGCTGCAGTATTTTTATAACCTAGGTGAAAGTTGTAAGTTACACAAATACTGAATTCAGCTTGTCATTAGATTCGTTCTTAATTTGACCTTTAGCAGGGTTTTTTTCAGTACTTCATTTGGCATTGTTTTGTTTGCAAATAGTTATCAAATGGGGAAATAAATTCTTACTCTCTGTGCATAGTTTCTCACAGAAATAAAAAACAAAATAAATCAGTGATCAAGCTCTGAAAAATGTTACCTACTAATGATTTGAGAATTAGGGCTTTTAAAGTTCTTTTCCTTACAAAGTACTGATATGAAGTAATTTAAGAAGTACAAAGAAAAATCCATCTGAAAACATGTAATAAGATCACAAGGTAGTTTTCTCATTGTTTCATTTGCTGTATAACAAATCAATGTGTAGCAATTTCAAATGCCCTTGCTAACAGTAAACTGGGAACAAAATACTTTAAATATGTAGGAAGTAGAACAGTAGTGATCCTTTTTACATTGTGTGTTTAAAAATTTTATCTTTGAATCACAAAATATTGTTTGCCACATACCTGGTTTACATTGCTTTTTAAATTATATAATTATGATCATTTTTTAGGATATGAATATTCAAATGCAGACCATAAGAAATTGCAGATTTTACTAAATCAAATACACTAAATATGAAAATTGTATCTAATTAATTCAATCCTTTAAACAAAAATAACCTTGTTCAGCATATTCCTTTGTTATGTATTATTAACATTTCAAACTAAATGAATGGTTAATAGTTTTTATTGCTTAAACAATTGTCAGTATAGTAGTAGCCATTTAATTTTAAGGAGAAATTCTGATCCTAGAGTTGTCAGGCTTTCATTGGCTCCTGTTCTGATATTGTGTGGAGTTCTTTACCCTTTTTATTGCCCAAAAGAATCAGATTCCTAACAATGGTGGAAGCACATTCTGCCTTTCTTTGTTCCAGTTCTCACTGTAGTCAAATGACACTCTTAGGTGTATAACTGGATGTTTGTTCATTTCCTAAAAACTAAGATATGCTTAGCCTCTTTCATATCAGAAAAAAAACATATCTGTGTTATTGCCTAGCTGGGTTATTTACCTGAAGCTGTAGTTACCCTCCTTCAGATCAGTGACAAAAGTGAGTGAAATTAGCAAAGAAAGCTAAGTTTTCATTTGCTAGTTGTTCGATTAATTTCCTTAAATCAGCATTGTGAGAATATTTTTAAATATCTCACTCATGCTTGCTTTCACCTTCACATGCTAGAAAAGTACTGTAATGGTGTATAAACAGAAGTATAGAAGAAAAGCAAAGAAAATTATGGCTAAACAAAGAATAAAATTGTGAGAGCTTTCAACTTTATCCACTCTCTTATTACATAAGGACATTAACACCTGAGTGTACCTTTTCTGGAAATCTTAATTTTTCTTATATATGTATTTCAAAGTAACTATATTGAACTGAACAAAATGAAAAGGGGAAAAAAAGAGTTTAAACAATAAAAACATCTCAGGAGGAAATCCAGTATTTAGAATTGCACATTGAGGAATCTGTGTAAAACATGTAAATTCAGAGTGCCAGACAACAGTCATTTGTGAGGTTTGAAATCAAAATACTGTGTGCATAATGCTTCTATCAGCAGTCAGGAACAATAAATAAGATTAATTTTTACTGACTGCTTCAAATGACTGCAAAGTTTGTTAATATATCTGACTAGTGTGTATGTGTACATAGATACATTTTAAAAGCTCATGTTTTATGCTCTTACTATGCTTAGGTTCTGTCCACAGAGTTTTAAAATTTTGTGTATACTTTGCATCATTCATCTATTTAAGTCTTCACTCCTGCTGAGTTAACTGAAAGAAGATCCTTTCAACACTGGAATGTTTTCCCCTCTTCCTTTGCATCACTATTTTCCTTGTTTGTTATAAAATAAAGGATTGGTGGGTTTTGTGTTCTAGTTCTTCTACTCGCTAATCATACTTACAGTACCCAGCATTCTTTAAAAAAATACTGCTGGCTTTACTCTGGAAGAAAACAGTCCCCTGGCCACCTCTGTGAAAGAAACAAGTTTAACATTAATTTTTCTTTTCGACTTACTTTTGGAGGAGAGTGTATATCTTAAGTGGAGTAACTATTTATGTCTGCTTTACTTTCTTCCAAACAAACAATGTTTCTAAATCCTTTGGCAGCAAACCTGCTTAAGGTAATGAATTCAAAACAATCCATATCTCAGAGAATTCATTTTAAATAGATACAAACTTGTTATTATTTTTTACTGATTGATAAGTTGTCAAAAATAGGTTACATAAACTGTAAATTTATTTGAATTACAGAATGTGCTACTTGAAAGTGGATTACCTTTGTTGAGTATCTGTCAGTGTGCCTTTACCTGATACTGCACTTCTCATTGTATTTTCTATCCAGCAATAATTCCATATGGTGTTGTTGTGCATTATTTTTCATGCTTACTGTTACAGTATCCTTCCACATGCTGAGAATACCTAGTTAAAATAAGGATTGCTTTCAAAGCTAGTGACTTTTTCTCTGAAAACATCTTGCTGTCCTAGCACACAATTCCTCAGCAGCATTTATTTACTTACTTGCAGTTACAAAGTTCATGTAAATGCCAAGGTAGTTTGAGAAGTAAAATGCCAAAATAATTATTTGGTTTGTACAGCATAAGCAGGCACAGGAGAGTTCACCCTGCCTGAGCCATTTCAGAGCCCAAATCTGCTTCCATTTAAATCAGGGACTGATTTTGTATGACTTTCAGTAGGATACAGTAAAATACATGCCAGAATAGTTTCTCTTTTAAACTATCTATTTAAATGAGTTCATAGAATTGAAATGCCCAGGCTCTTCTACACTAACACATCTTATGCCAAGTTTTAAGTATTGTATCAGGAAGCTTTTTGTAATAATTATTAAAAAATTAGATATCCATGTTTCTGCTTAGTATTTTGTTATGTGACCCTCTAGAATATGTGATGCTTAAAAATGTGTTACAAAATGACAATACTGGAAACAACAATAGGTTGAACTTGTCCTGTTTTCTGCTACAGTTTTTAAGAACTTTACTTTCCTCCTTTGAATCCCAACACCACTCCCCCAAATACTTATTTTTAATCCCTTCATAAACTGAAGCAGGCCATGTTCCAAAGCCAAGACCAGATCCTTTACTCTATGCTTGCATATTTCATTATGTTGCATAAATAATGCAAGTAAATCTGAAAGACACAAAAGCCACATGGCCACAGGTTGGCGGAACAAAGAAGCAGATACAAGAGATTGGGCTTCAGTACTTGAAGGTGTAAAAGCAGAGTTAGGTTTAGGACTAGACAGAAGTCCACACAATTCCATTGGAAAACTTAGTTACTACAAAAGAAGAGGAACTGAATCAGCTTGCCAGTGTTGTTGCACTGAAAAGAAAAATTGTACCACCCCCTTTTCCCATTTCTGGTGTATGAAAGTATTCGGGATATTTAACTGTAAGGGAAAAAAATTAGAGAAAAATGGTTCTAATTTGTCTTTGTTCATTCTTCTGACTTTTCTCACTCCTAGTAGGATATCCAATTCTATTTTTTTTTTTAGTAAGAGAGCAGGATAGCTGTCCAGATGTTCTCTTAAATTGAAAAAAAAAGATAAAACTCAGATTTCTTTAAAACAGAAGAGAACTGGGCTTATATCTAAACAGGTTGATACTGCAATTCCTTGTTTCTTTTTGCATGGGTTTTAGTTAACATGGATTATTCAGAAAGATAGTAGGGTGACAGGAAGACCGGCTTGTGGCAGGTGAGTTTGTGCATGCCCCTGTCTATTCATCCTTAATTTGTTAAGCAAACTGGACAACCTAAGTACGAAGAATACTCCAGAACCAAGGTATTTTCCTTAATGCTTCATGCCATCTGCAGCAGGTGTGATATTTTCATTGACATTATACAAAATAAGCCAGGCCTTTTTCATCTAGAGCAAAAGCACACCTTTTATGAAGTTTCAGTCAAGTCACACATCTGTATTTGTATGACTGATTGATTTTGTTTAGATTGAGACCTAGAATTTAATATTACATACTGTGCTCTGCAGTTTTATAAGTCATAACTAAAAGCATTTTTCTGTTGATACTCATAAGTTGGCACTGAGTTACTATTTTGACCATGAAAGAATCCTGGAGAATTATTTTTTGACTTTTCTTAAATCATATACAAGGTATTAATTGATTGTTTATTACGTACAATTTAAGCATAGTAAAGACAACTCACTAGTTCTTAGGTTACCTACTGCAATTAAATATTGATAAAGGAAAATAACACCTTCCAATATTCTGCAAATCTGTGTCTTTTCCCTCTTGTCATCAATTGTGTAGCTTTTGTAAGTGACTAATGAAAGGGGCAATGCTTTTACTGGTGCTGGGGGGCAGGGGGAAAGCAGCACTTAATTTTTTTCTCTTATGCCTTCGTTATCTCACTGTGGTTCTGATGAGCTAGGTAGGTCTCAAACAGTAGGTTTACAGGTCACTTCATAGAGTCAATGCCCTGGCATTTTATGGCCTCCTAATGAGCCGTTAAACTGGAGCTGAGGTAATTAAATACGGTACTCTGGGACAGTGAACGCGGTACTGACTGCAGCTCTCTGATTTTAGGTTCCTCAGAAGACGATGAGGTCATTCAAGAAGGTCTCCTCAGGCTCAGGTCAGTCTTCTCTCCAGCGTCTTACGTGGCTGACTGTGTATCTATAAAACTGAGGTGCTTCAGCACTTCTGTCCCGCTGACTCTCATGAACTAATCACTGGGTGGGATGGGGAAGAACCGCTAATTATGTCCACAGGCTTCAGAGTTCTTGTTGGATGCAGTCTTGAGTGTTCGGCTTCTGTAAGAAAAATAAACAATTACATAAGGAAAGTTTATTTACAATAACCCCATGTCACATACCTGTCGCAAACGGTGGGAACCCACGGATTCGTATGAGCGCTGCGGGACCACCGCCGCGGCAGGCGCGCCGGTGGGCGCACACACCTCAATCACGGACTAAAATTCAAACCCGTTATTTCCGTGCCGCTGCCACGCTAGCGCCACGCATCTCC
>NW_005054417.1:998372-998557 GCF_000277835.1 Geospiza fortis | reverse complement strand
CAAAATGTAGGTGAGAGGGTTTTGGCGGGAACAGCTCCGCACGGGCACAGCCTCCCGGCGTAGGAACGGCGGGAAAGGCCCCCCTCCGACCACACATCTAGGAGAGCCGGTGTCGGTGGAGAACGTGCAGAAAAAACACGACGGGCATTACTCGGGTCACCATCGGCGGGGGGGGCCCCGGCAGA
>NW_005054417.1:987011-998362 GCF_000277835.1 Geospiza fortis | reverse complement strand
CAGCGGAGGAGAGAGAGGGGGCAGGGGCGCCGCGGCGCCGCGCCTGCCCCTCCTGCCCGCCCGTCGGCGAGGAGCGCTGGCTGTGCTTTGAAATGGGAATGGCAGCAGCACCCCGAGCTCTGCTTTCAAGTGTAAAACACGCGTTTTGTTTCAAATGCACAAATACACGCGGCTCCGTCGTTTGTTTGGATTTTTGTGGTTTGGGGTTTTTTTCCCTGTTTTCTTTTGGGCTTGGAGTTTCTTTTTTTTTCCCTTTTTTTTTTCTTTTGTTTTGGGATGGGATCTTTTTTGAGAAGGCGAGCAGTTTTGTAGTATTTTCGGGGAGGGAGGTTGTGCGGTTTTTGCCTTGTTTTGGTTTTGTTTAGGGGACTAGAAGAAACCAAAGTTAGGACTTTAAAAGCTTTAGGAAGGTGACAAATAGGAAATCCAACACCACTGGTTTTGGTTGCATAGTTTCAGGCGAGCTCTTGCTGTGCATGTGGAAAGACAATGATTCCAGCTTCCTATAATTGTCTTTTCCAAAATTAGCATCTGTTTAGCGAAATGTAAGGATAGAAATGGATGAAAAAAAAAGAAAAAGTAAACTGTTACTATGAAACTAATTTTTTCCACGAACTGGCTTGTTCCGTAGGGTTTTCTTACCTCTTCCCCGCCCCTGCTTTCAGAATGAATTTTGGAAGGGTGTTGGTTGGGGTTCCTTTTATTTCTTTTTAATTTTTTTTTCCTTTACCCGGAGAGTTCCCAGCTGGCAACAGCTCTCTACCTTCCACAAAACTTGAAAGGCTGATGTCCCTTGCAGGAAATGAATGAGTCGATAACATCTGACACCAGTGACCAGTCCAGTGACCCCAACCTTAATTCCACTAATACTGGAGGCCTGAAAATCTCCGTAAAGACACATTGCAAATCCCACCCCCCTCCATTTTACAAAATCTGCACTTATTTTGCAACCTAAGAAAAACTTTGCAACCAATATATTTACATTCATTTATTTTACGTGGTTTTGTAGTCGTTCATTATTCATCGGAGAACATATAGTGAATTTTCTTTTCACTGAAATTTGCTAACAAGACATTTTGTCCATTTAATGAACTCAATCAACTCGTTTGTGTCTTTTTAACCCATATTCTAGCCTCTAAGGATTTTTTTTTTAAATTCCGAATACCGGTAAATTAAATAAATCTTTTAAAATAAAAACTTTAAAAACTTAATTAAACCGGTATTTTCTTTCTTTTCGAGGGGCAGAGGGATCTTGTATTTTATTAATGTGACATTCTGCCACATAGTAGATATGTAGTCTTGGGCAGTTCAAGTAAGAGGTGTAAGGATTGTTTTCTTCCGGTAACCTTAATTTCTTGTGCAAAACTGAGGTTTCGGGTTTATTAAAATTGCGTACACGCATTATATATTAGATATCGTCCAAGTCATAAGATCCAAGCATATAAAATTACTGGCGATTTAATATTGCAAAATAATCGCTGTTGTAAGGGGGAATAGGATGTTATGAGCCAAAAGCACTGGTATGTAGCACGAATGCGTAAGGCAGGTCAGTGTAGGAAGTCGACCTGACTGTTGAAATAACCTATAGGAAATTTACGGTTGAAGACTGCAGAGGAATTTCAGGATTTAAAGCTTCTGCTCCACTTGTCAGGGTGCTTGTATTTGTACACTCTTGCCCACCCTCGCCTCTTTCTTGCAAACGATCACACGGAGCCTCCACCTTGGTGTTTCACACAGAAATGAGGCGCTAGCAGGGGAATTGACGCTTTCCTGAAAGGCAACAAAAGGAGTAAACAGGCCCATGGGGGCAAAGGCGTTCCCCTTAATTGGGCAGACTGATCGACGCCACTTCCCAAACAACAGCAAGTGCTTTGCAAATGCATAAGCCCCTTGCATTCAGGTTCTGCACGGATCAGTTTGTTGCCTTCGCTTTTGTTTGTGTGTCCTTGGGATAAGAGAGGATGCTGGGGGAGAAGGGGGGAGGTTAAAAAGAAAGTCGGAGTCCTGGTTTTTACAAGGTATGGGCAAAGTTTAAAGCACATATCTATATATACATATATATGCATGTATCTATATGTATAAATACCGCATGGAAAGACAGGTTAATGAGAATAGGTGGTGATGAGGACAGAATACTTTAATCTGTAACTTTACACTAAATGAGGTGGACAGGTGGAAAAATAAAACTAATTATCCCCTGTTTGTTTTTCACGTTTCTAAAATATTATTTTTAATGCGTTTGGCCGTGCGTAGAGCAGCAGGAAGGGCAGGGCCATAGCTGTGTACCTGTGAGCGCGGAAGGGGAGTTCCTTTGCAAAGGGGCTGTTAGCAAGCCCGTTACACATCACACATTTCTTCTCCGAATTGGATCCCCCCTCCCGCTGGCAGTGAAGACTTAAAACAGCAGTCCGCGGTCACCGTTATTTCTCCCCTCTTTGTCCTCTTCCCCCGAGGCTTTTTTTTTTTTTTTCCGCCCTCTTCTCCAGTAAATCCCTCTCTCTGTCAGTCCTCTCCCAACTGCTGATTGAGGTTCACTCCAATTCTCGGCTTGAAAACTGGGCTCTTATTTAGGAAGTCATTAATCACATCCCCTCCCCCGGAAAGAGATGGCGGAGAAACCTGTGAAGTACAATTCCTCGCCCCATCCCCCCTCCAGAAATGTTGTGAAACGCTAGATCTCCGCACATTCGGGGGCATATTAAGGTGATACCTCGTTTCCGGCGCGCTTCTAATTTGAATGCGAAATTAGTCACGATCCAGTTGCGCATCTGCCCGCGTTGTGCGCACGGGGTGCCACACATGCCTGCGGGAGCTCGCCGTGCGTGTCTGCACACGCGTGTGTCCCCGCTCCATGTGTGCACACACGCGTGTCCCTGTTCCATGTCTGCACACGCGTGTGTGCCCCGTCCGTGTCTGCACACGCGTGTGTCCCCCGTCCATGTCAGCACACACGCGTGTCCCTGTTCCATGTCTGCACACGCGTGTGTCCCCCGTCCATGTCAGCACACACGCGTGTCCCCATTCCGTGTCTGCACACACGTGTGTCCCTGCTCCATGTCTGCACACACGTGTCACCCCCATCCGTGCCTGCACACACGTGTGTCCCTGGTCCATGTCTGCACACACGTGTGTCCCCATCCATGTCTGCACACACACGTGTCCCCATTCCCTGTCTGCACACACGCGTGTCCCCGTCCGGGAGCATCTCGCCTCCGTGCGCGGATCCCGCCTGCGGTGGGCACAGATACCCCATAATCTCCTCCGCACGGCCGCCCCTGCGTGCAGCTGTTGTTCACTGGGCTGTATCTAGAAACACACGGATCTTCCTACGGATTTCTGCACGCACGGGAGGGCAGAAACCCCAGAATAATACGTCATCTCGATTTCCCGTACAGAAGCGTGCAGATTAGCTGTCCGAAAAGGAAGGGGAGAAAAAAAAAAAAAAGCGCCGCGTTGGAAATTTCTTGGTCATTCATAAATTATTTTGGTGTGTCAGGCTACTTGAAATGGCGATTGGCTGCTCCTGCCTGCTGCCAACCCCTTAAGGATCCGATGCGAAATTAGTAGCAAGAAAGCATGTAATTGACCGAGTCACGTGTGCGCAGGGGGCCAGAAACGGAGCGAGAGAGACGGGAAAAAATCAAAAGAGGGAAAGCACATTAGACCATGCGAGCTAAATTTGCGATCGTTCAAAATCAGGATGTTAGATTAATGCAGAAGACCACTTCGATCCACAGGGAAAGTTTTCATCTCACGAGTTTGGAGCAGAGGGCCCGTGGGGCAACATGGCCGAAGGTTAATTTTCTTTTTCTATTGTTTTACTATGATTTTCGCTCGCTTGCTCGCTCGCTCTCTCCCCCTCTCTCCCCCTCCCCCCAAATTTTTTTAACCCAACTATGCATTACCCTTTTTTAGCAGCTCGCGCAAGGGGGCTTTCTCCAAACCCATTGTTACCCAGCTCAGAAACTGTTCCGTACCGCCCACACCGATTCACAACTTGAAAAGCTTTCAGGGGGCTATTGTTTGAATTGTTCCTGTTTGATTAAGCACAGTTGCGGTGGTGGGATGAGAAAACGGCCGTACACCTGTCCCAACTTTAATCGAAAGTTTATTCCAAGGAGGGATGGATACACGGTGGAAAATAGTGGTTTCGGCGCTGCATGTGCAATAACCAGTTGTGCAATCTGCCCAATTTTGCTCATTCTCTCTCCTCCACCCCTCCTCGGCCGGCCTCCCCCCTCGCCCCCCGGTCCTGCGCCTTGCGAGGAGAGACTAATTGGGCTGAGAATTTCTGTTGAGAAATGGGATCGGTCTTAAACCAGCAATATTCAAGTAAAGTATCGCGTTCCTTGCTGTAATGTGGCTGAAAGATGGAGTTAAATGGAAAAATACACGTATGTACAGAAACGTGGGCTGCCCTGGGCTCAGAGAGAGGGAGAGCCTCCGTGCGCAGTGTTTCCTCTCTGTAAACTCCGGTGATTTAATTTTTTTACGTATTTTGGGGAGAAGGTTGTTTATTTTAGGATTTAGGAAAAATACGCACTTTTCACCGTTTGCTTTTTGATTTTGTATTGTTCGCCCCCTTTTTTTTCTGTTTTTTTTTTTTTTTTTTTTTTTTTGTTTTTTTTTTTAACCCGTTCCGTTTGTAGTAACTCCTTTATACAGCGGCAAAAGGATGTTACCAGAATTTAACTCTTTGCTTTGCATCTTGTCCCTCTCTTCCTTCTTTTTCTCTCCCCTTCCCCCCCACACCCCCCGCCTTGCCCTCTACCTCAGCAGGGGCGAGTAAAGGTGGAGACGAACCCGGGAAGTTGCCGGAGCAGGAAGAAGAAGAGGAATCCCAGGTTTTGCACGGAACCGGCCATTGCAAATGGTTCAATGTGAGAATGGGATTCGGGTTCATCTCCATGAGCAACCGAGAGGGAAGCCCCTTGGAGTCTCCAGTTGATGTCTTTGTACACCAAGTAAGACCCGTTTTTGTCTTCCATCTCAGCCTGCCACATTTGGTTGAGCTCAGTGGGACTCCGGTTTTATGTGAAGAGAAGTAACCTATTTTTTCTAGGTATTTAAGTACATCTGTAGTTAAAGAGTTGCCTTAGGTAGTGGTTTTGTTGGCAGTGTACAATTTGAGTAAATAAGGTCGTTAGATTGTGCTTAGTCTCTGTGGCTGGTGATTTGTGCAAGGGTATAATGTTTCTTCGTATCTTCCTCCTTGGTTGGAAAAGTCTCCTGTGGTTTTTATTTATTTTCAAATGTCACACTTTTTAACAAGGTTTATCATTTGTCACCGGACTGATCAGGAGCAGATATGCCTTTCCTTGGAAACTGTTTAAAATTAAGCTGGGAAAAGGATAAATAAATGTCGGGTTTCATTCAGATAACATTTGAGTACAGTTTTAAACGGTTTACTTGTAAACCTCGAATTACTTTTTAAAAGCTCATCTGAGATTAGTTAGTGAAATTAAGACATAATGATAGTGTTATTTTGCAGTAATTCAGACCTGAGAGTGTCCCTGTGGTGATACTCTGAAGCGTGTATGTGGTTTGGTTGGTTGATTTTTAATTAATCCTTTCTAGGGAATAAAAAAAAGAGTAATTATTAAGTATGCAGACCAAAAGCAGTGTCTCTATAAGGCTTTTGGGGAGACAAGGGGTGTATGGTCCATGGTTTTAATTTTAAGTAGCATGGTTGGTTTTGTGTTTTGAATGTGGAAACTGGTATGAATGCCTTCATGTTAAACGAGTTACAGATGCAAAATAGGTATGAAATAATAAGGGAACTTTTTTTGAGACCTGTACTGTGGTTTGTGAAGAAGACCTTCCCTGGTCCTTCTGTAAGTCTCCAGTTGCAACAATGCTATTTTGAATTTCACCCATCTCCTCTGTGATCAGGGAAGAGAAGAGAGCTCTCAGGTAAAGAGACCATTTTGGGGTTGGCTAGGGCCATGTTAGGGAGGCAAAAGGCATCTTTTTACACTTTTTACGTGGCTGTCCGTTTGCTATGACGTTTGCAATGACGGTGAAGGGGCTGTTCCATGGTTATAGAGTGACTCCCTTTTAATTGTGCTTTTGGTGGCCCGGCTTTATTCTGCAGTAACTTTATCAGGCTTTTTCAAATCACACACCTTTGATTAGATTAGTAAAAAGGTGGCTGAAACTTCTGCAGAAAGTGCTGCTGTGGCCTGTTGCCCTGCAGTGCAGGGTGGAGTGGATTTCTGTCTCGGTGCCTTACACACACGTGCCCTTGCACCTAAGGGTCTGCACTCCAGTACAGCTGCTTGCATTCGAAATTATGTACAAAGCGTAGAATCCAGTAGTGAACTCACTAAATTCCTACACTTCCTGCTTTGCACTGGCATATGGCTGCCCCCTCTTTGCTGCTGCTTTTTCTCTTTAGAACTGAATGAATGAAACACTTATCAAAGAAGGAGCAGTCTTCCTCCTTTTCCCCTTTTCTTCCCTTCTTTGTATCTTAAGTCACGAAGTTGCTCTTTACAGTTCTATAAATTTACTTTAAAGATAAAACTCCCTCTTTCTTAATGTAATTTTGTGTTAATGTATGTAAATTTTTTGCTTCTTGAATAGTAGAAGACAAATATTTAAAACATAGCAGTGCTGTTAATAAAAAACACATTTGGAAACAAAGATATTCTTAGAGCTATGGAAATAGAGAAGTATTGAACTGTGTGATAACCTGATACATTTAAGTAATACTAGACAAGGTTTTCAGTTTCATAATGGAAAGTAGTCATAGAAAATAATAAAGTAGTAGTGAATTTGAAGGTCTCTATTGAGTTGTGTTCCCTAAAAGAAGGGAAGAGAAGGAAATGTTAGACAAGTTTGTTTATTACAGTTTAATAATCTACAACTTATCCATACCCTTGGGTTTCTAAGACAATCACAGTGTAAAATGCAGTGAAAAATACCATGTTTCATTGCCTGTTAACTGTGTGCCTCTGTCATTTTGAGTTTACTTAGAGATATGTCTTACTGAGTGAAGTTATTATTAGTATTTTGCAATGAATTGCTCTTGCAGCAAAGTATGTTTCTCAGCATTTTCATTCTGATGAAATCTAAGGTGTATATATATAAACTTCACGGTGACATGAATCTTCTTTCCATCAGTTTTCTGTGTAATGTAACAGAGATAACTACTATCTGTTGTATTTCAGAGTACATTTTAGATGATTGATATTGCTACATAGAATGCTTTGTTAGCTAACTAGCTCACCAGTTCTAACAGTAGCATCCGGAGCATAAAAATGTGTTTAATTCTGTAATGTTATTTAACGCTCCTGCTTGTACAACTGCCTGAGCAGTGCTTGGACCCTATTCCTATTAGTTTCTTTAATTTGAAAAAAATTTGTCACGTGAAGGGTCCTTTTCAAGGCAAAGATGTTACTTTATTAATCTGTTGAGACAAAACACTACTGTTCAAAACTGCTTTGAAAACACTTCATCACTTAAGTGTATGCAGGTAGTGTTGCATGCATTCATTCACTCTTTCTGCAGTGTTTGTAGCTAATAGTATAATTTTATAGAATTAAGCAGTGTGAGCAAAGGAGAGAAGCTTCTAGTTTACTTAGTCTAAGTCCTGTCAAAGCTACCTTGAACCCAACAACAGTATTTTTACTTTCTTATCTTACCCTTTTTTGGTGAGGCTATGCCCAGTTTCTGAGATCTTGCTATGAGCAAAAACTTACAGTGTGTCAAGTCAAAATTCCTGTAATAGTTTAAGCTCATTATACCTAGACTTTTGAGCTTGCAATAAATAATTTTGCTTTCTTCTTGGAGTTCCCCCTTAGCTATGTGTGGATTATAGTCACATTTTTCTAAAGTCGGTGCTTTGCTAATTGTATATATTGATATATTTTTAGAGGACCATGCTTTTGTTTGGACTTCTCTTTCGCTTCACCCAATGCAAGTCCTATTCATGAAACAGCTGCAGTATTGAGTTTTTAACCCTGCCTTTTAAGTTCTTCCTTTAGTGTTAATAATTTCAATTGATCTCCTCTGAACTACCATCAGACTGTTGTTACCCTTCTGGTAATGAAGTACCTAGAGCTGGATGCATTATTTAAGGTAGAAACACGTCAGCCATTATATATGTGCATCTGTGTGTCTACAGTGTAATTTGGTACACTTACACACGTCCAGTCTTTTCCTTTTTAGCTCTGTTCTGATACAGCTTATATCTTTAAGTCTTGTGTTTGAGTCATTCAGGGTCATATAAAAATTATGAGCCCTAAAAACAATTTGATTTTTTGAACAGAACCCATGCTCAGTGCAGCAATGTGCCAAATCAACTCTGTTTCTTCTGAAAAAAAATTTAAGAGTAGCAATGATAATTCTTTGTAACCTTTTTAAATCCAAGGACTGTGCACCTTACTGAATTTGGCTCAATATTGTCATATGTTCTCTTTATAAGTTACCATGGAATGAATAATACAGCTTGTTTCTCTTTTGTGATGTGAATTCTGGACCTAGTTATGTGTGAGTGGCTCTTACTAAATTTTAGAAGATCTATTTATCAAAGGGTAAAGCAGACTGGAGAGGTGAAGTGAGGGAAACCTTTTGTGGTGCACATGAATAAAGGTCTTCAGTGCAAAGAACTCAGAAGAGCTGAAGTTCTCATAGAATCAGAAAAGGCTGATGTTTGTTACTTTTTTTTTGCACATTCAAAATTAGACAAATATATACTACTTCTTTTGGATGCTGGCGGTAAGGCAAAAATGCTGTATATTCTTTTTCACACACACTTGGTACAGACTAAGTTAGAAACAAGTCTTTTTTCCTTTGCTTAGTGTGGAGCACAGATGTTAAAGATGATCATGAACTGTAGGGTGCTGAATGTAAACAGATGCAATTAAATGCATGGTTGTGAGTATTGAGGGTTAAGAATTTATGTCTGTTTCTCAATAATGTGTTTTTTCAGGATGGAATGGATTGTTCAGTTTAGATGGAGTTTGTTGGGACCTGGCTCTGTAGTCCAAAATTCTTACCACAATAAGGGATTGATACAATATTTCTGAACTGGGACCTTAAACACAATCATTCTTTGGGATCCTCTTTTATGAGATGGGGAGAGGAAGGAAGGGAGGAGCAGCATGTAGGAGCTGGTGTATTTTGTCTTCTCATTAAAAGGAACATAGTTGGCTTGAAATTTTTCACTTTCATCTGAACTCTCTTACTGTTACAACAAAATTTGATTAAAAAGGAAAACACCCTTTTTTTCTTGCATTGAGTCCTTTTAAACTGTACTATCATTTGTGTATTATAAAGATGGCTCTTACTGTTTCAAGTACCTGTAACAAAAGAAGGAGGAAAAATTATTGTGACTATTTTGACTGTTAACAGAAGAATAAATGGAAAATGAGACATACAAGCAGCATGTGAACAGTCTTTTCCTTTAATGTGACCAACTATTTTTTTCAATAATTAATCAGATTCGTGTTCCTTGAATTCCTATTTTTTAGGCACAGCTGAAATACTTTTTCTATGACAGGGTAGGGCATGACATTATACACTCAATGCTGACTTTCTTATATTGTGAGCACACATGGTCCTGTGCTTTTTCAAGGATGCATTCATTCTTTCATCTAGCATACCTTTTTCATTTTTGTTTTATTGGGAGCTTTTAAAAACTACTTAATTGCTCAGGATAACTGGAGGTCCTGGGCAAGCAAGTGGGATCAGTATTTCATTGCTCCTTATGTCTAATATGACGTAGGTGTGCCTGTTTGGAGTATAGAAGTCCCCAGGTAGAATGTGCTGTTACAGACTTTTCATCTTTGACTTCTGCTGGGGACCAGGCAAGCCCAGTCCTAATCAAAACAAAAGTGGCTAGCAGGATTTAGGCAGGGAGGCTGAGGAAGGAAGTGTGTCTGCAGTGAGCATGTGTGGGGAAGATCCGGCAGGGATCAGCCACGGGTGTAGTGTCCGAATGGGATGGAGCTGCCAGAGACCCGGAGCCAAGCTTTGGCACTCACCAGCTGGGCTGCAGCATGCAGAGAAATTATGGGGACCACTGATTGTGCTGTGGAGTGCTACAGCAGTTTGGGATTTTTATTTTTTTTAATTTTGAAAAATTTGTTTTGGCTACTAATTATTGTATGAGTTAGCATAGTGTATGGACACATAGATGGCAAAATACTTCCCTGACAACTTGATGATTTAAGATGGTTGTCTGAAGAAACTTGTAATTTGGTTAGTTGAGTTATGGACCCGCCATCTTCTTAATCTTCCATATTTCATCTATTTACATCTAACCCAAACACTGTAGTAAAGTGTTATTAGTAAACTGTTATTAGTGTTTAAGTGAATGGCAGCACCTTAAACCCAAGTGGTATTGAATCAGATCAGATTTGGCTGAAGAGTTTTAAACCTTGTGTGTTGACAAGTAGAAATCACAAGTGGCCCAAAGGCAGAGGGTTTCAGTGGGACAACTTTGTTTTAAGAGGTATTTCCCTCTTTGGCAGAGCAGTAAATGCACCCTTTCCAGAGCAGGCTATCCTCCTTTTCTCCAAGACTGAGGAAGTTGTGCACAGGGGTTGGGATAGTGGAAGGAAGAGGATATTTTGTCTGGGGCACAAACATAAGATATCAAAGCAGATGTATGAACCAAAGCTAAAAGGAAATGAATTGTCAGATTGGGAAAAATGTTGTTATTGTTGCTTGTTCTGGTTTGCAGCTACATTACCAAGGTAGTAAGTACATTTAGAACCATCCAGAGTTTTGTTTTGCAAAGTATACTCCCATGTACATATTGTTTGATTCATCTTCCTTAAGTAACCCATTGCAGTAAAGGCCTGCCAGATTCCCCCACTAATTATCAACAGAAGCAAAATCAGGCCCACCAGTTTCTACAAAGGTATATAAAAGTGACTGTGAAAGTATCGTTTAAGAATGATCCTAGGAACTAAAAACTAGATGGTAAAGACCATTTATGATGCTTTTTAAAACCAACACAAATAAACAAGGACGTACTGTTTAAATTTTTAATTCCCTGTATGTAGGAGTGCTTTTTTTGCCTTTTTAAAAATCAACTGAAAATAACCAGGAATGTTAGAGAGGTATTGTGTGGTGCTTGGCTCTTTTTAAAGGACAGTTCTTCAGGACAGATTTGAACTGGCTTTTGCCTGATGGATATCACCAGTGAAAGCAGTGAATTCTTAAATTGCTTTTACATCAGTAGAGTATCACTGAACACCTGTGCATGGAAGGTGGGGAAGTGCATCTAAATTGCTTAAGCCTATTCAGTTGAAGAAACTGGTGTCCATGCTTTTCCTCAGGTTAGTCTGGCTGGTTCTGACTTAAAATGGAGGCGGGGGGGGGCGGTTAACTGCTTGAGA
>NW_005054417.1:981663-986945 GCF_000277835.1 Geospiza fortis | reverse complement strand
CTGCAAGCAGCTGAACAAGGCTTTGCTGTAGCAGTGTGGGGTGAATAGGTGGAGGTTTAAACTCCTACAGCCGCCCTTCTCAGTGGGAATCCTATGGAGATTACTTTTACATTTGGCAGCAGTGCCACTGCCTCAGTAAGTTTCAAGAGCTTTTGCATCACTCTTCATGTTGGACTAGGATAAGTGCTTGCGGGGCTGCACTGCAAACTCATCTGGGGAACTGTTCGGGTTTGTATCTGATTTTTGAATCATTTTTCATAGCAGAGAATCCCCATGAGCCCCACAAATAAGGGTGCCATGTTGGCACCATGGGAGGGTGGCCAAGGGCGCAGTCAAGCAGGAACCAGGGTGAGGTGGAGGTATTGGAGGAAAGAGCTGGAAGCTGCTGTCACAGGAATGTGGTGAATGGAACTGCAGTCTCCTGGTGCAAAATAGCAGAATTCTTGTGTTGCCACCTTCAGCTGGGGATGGAGAGACAATGAAAGTGATAATGACTTTTCAAGGAAAAGGGCATTTGAGGGTATAGGCAAGAGAGAACAAGCATCTGAGCTCTCTTTGGAAGTGAAATGTTTCAGGAATCTGTGTCACACTTCAGTCTTCCAGCTTCTCTTTCTCTTGTTTAGTGATTACAGTTCAGCGGTGGCACTGAAATATACTGATTGCAGTTTTTAAAAAGCACTATTTATAAGGCAGACAAAAAATCAGGGAAACTTTGATACATATAAATAATATGGGGGCTTTTTCTTCTACAGAACTGAAATAAGCATATTTACAGGACATGTACATAATAATTTGGATAGATCTTTTTAGCAGATAGGTGAGGTCTTACTGAAATTGATTGATAATCTGTAAAGTACAGCTCCTTAATTGTTCAATATTTATGGAATTTCAACTTTGAAAATTAAATACATCAAAGCATTTGAGATTATTTGTCTGAGTTTGTAGAATATTCTTATTCTATTATCAGTGCTGGAGCCAAGAAAATCACACAGTTTCTATTCCAAAATTCTGATCTGGTGCTAGAATTGCATTTTTTGGAAGGAAGAATGCTGAAAAGCTTGAAATAATTTATTAGCATCATAAGTTATATTTTCACTGGTTAAAATTGTTTAACATGTAAAATCTGAGTAAAGGTATTTGTAATCAATATTTGGAGTGTATGAATTTATCTACAAAATCAAAGTAATATTTCATGACTATTACAGATCTTGTGCACTCTCAGAAAATGCTAATGTTGTTATTACATTCATAAATGTGTAATTCTCATCAATTTAGCTGATAGTGGCTTTCCCATCAAAGATAATTGTTCCTAGAGAGGTCTTCTTTTAATTAGCCATGCTAATTTATAGGTATGCAGTGCTGAGAGAATTTCTTGATTGTTTTTATTATAGTGCCACGTGAGGCTACTTTAACATTTGTGCTACAACTCTCTGTTTGTGGTCATATAAATACATGGACCGAAATAAACCCTGGTCTGAGACTGAGAGTGATAGCCATTGTGTTCCTAAACAAGACCAGAATAAGCATAATTTCGTCGTTTTTTCACAGTACCGGTGTCTTTGAAATCCCTAAATTGTGCACATGGACTATAATTTAAAAATATTTCATTTTACAGCTGTGTTTTGCAAGGTGGTAATCAAAACCTTGGTTAGTTTTATGAGCCATTTGTAATAGTACAATCTTAGGGGAAATAAGGTGGTTTAAAAAGCCTCTGCTGACCAAGTGTAATAATTTGTGAATATTCTTAGACTCATTGTACTGGAAATACTAGAAATATATAAAAGTAGTAGTATCAAACATATCTAATAGACCCAAGCTGATTTCTCTAGATGTTGGATTAGACCCCAAACTGCATCCTGTATTTAAAATATATGTTATCTCACCCAGTTTAATTACCTGGTCTAAGACATGCAGATTATACATCCTGAGAATCAGTCATTTTTAACATTAAAGTGGAATAAGATCCAAGAATTATTCACAAACTTGTTTGCTGCCTTCTTCCCCAGATATTAAACACAATAGTAAGTACATCAAGTGAATGGAAATTTGAGAATTGTTCCAATAGTGAACAAAACCTCTTCCTTAATGCAATGAAATTATGTCATCCCTTCCCTTCTTGTTGATTACAGACCTGATGGGCCCAATTCTGCTCAGTATTCTCTTGTGAATACAGGTCCTACTGACCTGTGAAACTTAGAAGTGCATGTTAAGACTCTTACATGAATGTTTTTACTGAAACTCTGTGGTTCACAGGCTTTTGTTTTCATAAGGCTGTAAGTGTGCATTTTGTGCTCAAAAATGATCTGAGCTGTTCCTGTACAGAGCCTAAAGTGTAGGGTCGTAAACAGGATTTGGGTTACTGTTGCATAATTAAAAGTTGACTAAAAGTGATACAACTTGTCAAGTTCATGCATACATACTATGTTATGTATGGAATTTGTATATGCTTTTCACAGTATGCTACTTCTTTCCTACTGTGAATGTGTAATATTTAATGTCTTACCTAAATTCACCTGGCCACACATCTACCAGTCTGCTCTGATGGTAAGGTATATCGGGCTGATAATGTGGGGTTTTTTTACATCTTCCTGTTGAAAAATTGCTCAGTCCCAAATAAGTTCCTCACAGTAGGAGAAAGTGGGAGAAGTATGTGAAATACTCCTCCCAGTGTGGGAAAGAACCCTCAGAGTGGGCACAGGCAGGTTCTGTTGGAGGTGAGTGCAGTTCACCCTTGCAGTGAAGGTGCCTTTGGGGTGTTGAACAGTTTGTGAGCCCCATGCCCGGCCTCTGATTTCTGGCAGGGCTGATGATGGGATGCAGTAGCTATTGGGAAATTTTTTTGAAAACCTGGTAACTTGCAATATTGCATATCTGTGTTAATGAGGGGGAGGATGGGAGTGCTGCTGGCTGGATCCTTTAGGATCTGTCTTCTTCCAGGCCCTGGGGTTAAGGATGCAGAGATACTACTCAGACAAGGGAGAGCAGTGCCTGGTGGGGAGGAGGAAGTAGCTGAACCTTCTGCTCAGACAGGAGCAGGTGGACAGTTCATGGATTTGGAGGCATTGTATAATCCACAAATATTTGTAAATGCAGTTAGTCAAAAAGTTTCCATTTCACCACAGTCCTCAACGGGTCTCCACTGCAGTGAATACATTCTCCTTTGGCTGTGCCAAATCTGCTTTGTTTGCCTGCTTTGTGGTTTGGTTTTGGAGGTTTGTGTGCCTATGTGTGTGTTAATTAAAGACAGCACGTTACATTTGTAATAGCTGTTTTACATGAGTCAAAATCACATTTGTTCAGTGTTTTCATGTAGCATGTTTTGCAGAAACTTTTTTATTGGGTGGGAAATGTAGGGTGGAAGTGAACCCTGTAAGGAATGTGTGGTTTCTTGTGTAGGGGTCTGGGTGGGTCTGGCGTGCAGGCTGATCTAAGGGCATCCTGTTTGTTGTGTGTGATTCTGGCTTAGAAACTACTGCAACCTGGGGAAAAAAAAATGAAATAATTTCTCCTGAATAATTTCTACTGAAATAATTTATTTTGGATGTGAAGCAGATGCATTAATAAACCAAGAAACTCTTTATTTCTGATACTGTAGAGAACTTTACATGTCACCACTGACTTCACAGCACTAGTCACAAAGAGAGGACTGTGGGATTGAACTGTAGAGGATAAGAGGGCAAAAGATTTTAAAGGTGCATTGTTAAGATGAAAACGATATTCAAGATTTTTAGGCAGAAATATAGTAGATAAAAGACAGATAATTTTATCTGAAAATCAAATTTTTGCTTAGACTTGCAGGAATAGGATTTTGTTAGGGTTGGTTCCTGCTTTTGCAAACACTAAATGGAGCCATAATTACCACATCTTTCACTAAGGAGTGCTTAATTATCCTGGACTGTAGTCTATTATCTACACTATGAAAGTAGGTTATCAGATTCTCCTCTTAGCAATGCCTTCTCTTCCTCAAGAATTAAAAAAAATAAGTTTACAATATTCCAAAATACAATCCATTTGATTTGAAAATGTTTAAAATTATATAAATTCAACTGATTGGGAAGGTTCATTTAAATTTGATCTGTACCTACATTGTCTTCAGTAGAAATTATTAAAGACTTCTATAAACAATAAAAATGCATATTCCATTTTATATGTATTTACATTTAGTAACTACATTTTTCAAGAACATGGATGCTTTTTAAATTAATCTGCAGTCTGCTTTGAGCAACATCTTTTTATGTTTGATAACATAATTGGTCGATCCAGATTCCCTGAAGAATTTTCACATTAATTCTCATTAATTGATTTTAATTGAGCAATTACATATTTTCTTCAAATGGCAGATTAATTTATTCTTGCAGTATAGTTTCTTTTTTACTGAGAATAATGATAAGTAGTTTATTGGGAAATGATAGCCTGTTCCATGCTTGTGTGGGTTTATTGTTAATCTTCACATGGTACTTCTTTGGATGATCATTCTTTAACTGGTGACAGCTGTAAATGGACTAAGATTAGACTGCTGAAGCAGCTACAGTTGGAGCATTTGGCAGAAGATGAATTATATTTAGTGGCCATTATTAGTATAATCAATGTTTAAGATTTTCTGTGATCTACTAATATCTAGGATCTAAGATATATTAATACCTTTTTAATGGGAATCAGTATATTTTAAAAAATTATATATAAAGCATTAAAATGTTTTTATAGTTATAATTTGATTTCTTTTTATGTGAATGTCCATTACAAGGGATCTAAACCAGCACTGACCACAATAGGTGTCATGAAATGCACCTATAGTGTATTATATTCTCTTGAGTGAGCTAATGGCATAACATGGTTGATTTTGGTGCAGCATTTCTGGTTTCAGGGTTATAAATATAATCTATTTGTTAAATTCTTAAAAACTGCTAAACCTTAGCTTAGTTTCTGTTTTCTCCCTCCATCTGATGTGCATTTTGAAAGTACAGTATGTTTTATCTACATTTCAAGGACCAAATGTTACTAAGAGATGAAATGTTGAGCCATGTGAAGTCAGTGAAATAGTTGTCAAGGAGTTTCAGTGCATATGCAGTTTGTCTCAAGGATTTTTTATCTGATAGTTTCATTTGGGAGCTTAGATACTTAAACCAGAGAAGCTTGATTAAATAAATGAAAGGGGGTTTTGTGTGTATAAGCTATCATTCACTGGACTTGTTTTTTACTATCTTTGTGGCAGCTTTGTAATCTTTAAAATGCCCCCAAAACTAATTATGTAACAGTACTATTTGTATGAACTTACCATACAC
>NW_005054417.1:980996-981633 GCF_000277835.1 Geospiza fortis | reverse complement strand
CATTATTTTAAGTGAAGCTGTGCCACTTTGTGGACAAGTTTGAAATTCCTGGCATTTCAGGTCTGAAAGAGGACTTAGCAGATGAAAATGTGTACTGCTCTACAATTTTCTCCACATAAGTGAACATGTAGAAAATTTAGTACAAGGTTTTATTTGTTACTGTTTAATTCCAGCGATGTAACTAAGTCAATAGCAAATTGCTTCCTTTTATTAAATCTGTATGCAAGTAAATCATCAAACAATAAGGGACATGCTAAATACAGAAGAAAGACATTAATCCTTTCTTCCTTTAATAATTGGTTTGTTGAAAAATACTGATTACATTATTGTAACATAATTTTTACACATTTACTAAACAAAATACTGGTGTGTCAAAAGCAGCTGTTAAGATTTTGAAATGTGAAGTTTTCATTAATTTGACAAATTTTATCAAAAGCTTTCTGGTAGAAATGTTGCTATTAAAATTTTATATTAAAAAGCTACATTCAAGCATTAAGGAATCAAATCAGAAAAATTAATTTAGAAATTATGCAAAAAACCCACAATGAAATATTCATTATGAATAGATGCTAATACAGGAAATACAAAATCCCTGAGATATCTGCATACAAGCGTTGTTTTCATCTTGTACAGCATT
>NW_005054417.1:980676-980953 GCF_000277835.1 Geospiza fortis | reverse complement strand
ATTCTGCCGGGCGGAGGAATGGCAGAGTGATGCAGACTTTAACCGCGGGTTTTACACTCGCCAGTTTCCTTCTGGCTCGGTGCAGATCTGGAAGGGGCCAAAGGAAAAAATTCTGGGCCTTATTTTTTCTGCTCGCTGGCAAGATTTGCCAGTCAGCTGCTGACTTCTCTGCTGCTCTGCAGTGGGCGCGGGGGGCGGCAAGCCTCCGCTCTGCTTTTGCTGCGGCGTGGGTGCTGCGTTAATGGCGCGGTCAGCCGGGAATGCCGCGGGCAGGGCA
>NW_005054417.1:971594-980278 GCF_000277835.1 Geospiza fortis | reverse complement strand
TGCCCGGCCCGGCTGCAGCGGGAGCCGCAGGAATTTGCCCCCTCCCGGCTCAGGTTGCAAGCCCCGAGTGAAGCGGGGAAGCGAGGGTCAGGGCTATTCATTGCCTATCGCTTCCTCGGGCCATTTATAACCCGGTCCTCCCCGGGCAGCTGACTGTGGTCCAAGGAAGTGATTGATATGAGAGATTCAAAGATTTTATTACTCTCTAAATACGGTTTAAATGTTCGAGTTGTTTGTTTTATTTTAAAAAAATACATTAAAAAAAAGCTGATTTGGCACACGGTGCAGAACTGGAAATGCTGATTAATATCTTTGAGGATCAAAATAATGATAGATTAAAACTGTCTGAAGGGCAGCACTGCTGGAACTCATGGGTTTAGTGCAGCGTGTGCCCATCTCCCTGCAGTGACACACAGTGCAGTGTGTGCCCATCTCCCCGCAGTGACACACAGTGCAGTGTGTGCCCATCTCCCGGCAGTGACACACAGTGCAGTGTGTGCCCATCTCCCCGCAGTGACACACAGTGCAGTGTGTGCCCATCTCCCCGCAGTGACACACAGCCATGCCCTCTGCTGGGGTGCTGGCATGGGGCAAGCAGGGACAGTCACAGCTCCCTGTGCTGAAGGACCAGCATCACAGAATAGTCTGAGTTGGAAGGGATCCACAAGGATTGAGTCAACTTTTAGCCTTGCACAGGACATCCCCAAGAGTCACGCCGTGTGCCCAAGAGCCTTGTTCAAACACTTCTTGAGCTCTGTCAGGCTGGTGCTGTGACCACTTCCATGGGGAGCTTGTTCCAGTGCCCAGCCATCCTCTGGGGGAAGAAACTTTTTCCAATATCCAACCTAAACCTCCCCTGGCACAACTTCAGGCCATTCCATCAGGTCCTGTCCCTGATTGCCAGAGAGAAGAGGTCAGTGCCCCTGATCTCTGATCAGGGATGGGTATTCCATCAGCCGTGGCCAGTCCTCCATCAGCCACAGGGCACACTGATACACAGGCAGTGCGAATAAAAGCTCTGTGCAGCAAACGCTCCCCTGGAGCTTTGCCACCACTTTTCCCTGGAGCTTTACCTCCATTTGTGGCAGCATTGTCCATACTGGGGTGTGGAAGAAGCCGAGCTGGGGGACACTGAGCCCTGGACCCTGCACTTCTCTGCCTGGCCCTCAGGAGCTGCCACACATGAAGATGGCAGCAGGGTGACATCAATAACAACTTTGAAAAGAAAGGCAGCTTCCCTTTCAGGAGCCATTTGTTTGCTTCATTGATGCTTGGAGGAGGAGTTAAACTTGGGTAGTCACAGAATCACAGAGTATTCTGAGTCAGAAGGGAGCCACAGGTGTCCAGCTCTTCAGTGAATGGTCCCTGTGGGGGTCAAACCCACAACCTTTGGTTTTATCATCACCCTGCTCTGACCAACTCAGCAAAGATGATAAAAAATTGGGCACATCACAATTTTCCGTGGCCTCTCGGGCTTGCCCTCCTAATGATCAAACAAATCATACTACTGAATACCACACCACCTTGAAGCAGTCATATTTACAGAACTGTTTGAAAAGGAATAAAATTTTAATAACAAATTATTCTCCTTGAATTGTTAGAACTTCTCAGTGATGTTTTATCTCATATCTTACATTTCTTTTTAACTTCTGAGTTCTGCAATGTGACAAGACAGAACTTTTGAAAAATATTCAGCAGAATTATCTGCTTTTGTTTATTTGGAAGGACAGCAAAGTCCTTCATGCTAAAAAGTCTTTCAACAAGATTAATGATTGCTGGATTCCAATCTTGCAAACACTTGTTCTTTAAAGTAAGACCTGTTCATGTAAATAAAGGTTTCAAGATTAGGACTTTAAATATGCAGCTTTTATAACTAAATGGTCTTCTGCTTTTGTCTGTCCTTGGGTGAAGTTCCACATGGACTTGGTGGGATGTTTTTTCCTTGTGTTATGACTATAGCTTTACTACTTAAAATTACTTTTTTTGAAAAAACCAATTGATGGTCTATAGAATTTTTTCTTTATAAAAAACTCAAAAAGTAGTGCATATACATACTTAATGTACTATAGATGAAGTATATCTATTTCTTCACAACAACAGTTTTGCTCTAATGGAAATAAAGTCAAGCAATCTTTCCCAACGCAGGTCACATTATGCTGGTTTTTCGGTCTCTGTGGGTGAGTTGTGCAAAGCTTTTACAAGTTTTCTGGCTGTAGTTTATAACAGCATAATTAAATGCAGTATTTTTTACATTCCTAAATATAAAATGTACTTCCAGGCTGTCAGCAGTGTTTAATGATTCACCCCTCTGGGACAGCCTCTCTTATGGGATGAGTTTGGTGTAATGCCATTGACTGTGATGCATTTGTGTCAATTGCTCCTTCCTCCTCCATCAGAATCCCATTTGTTGGAATCTCATGTTTTTTTCTGATAATGTTTTCTACTTGCAAACCATTTTTTTTAGAAGCATATGTTATGAAAGGACATTTTACAGACAAGCCTAAGGTTGCTTTGGTTGTTTCAAAATAGTGCAGGGATTATAGGCTGCTTTACTTTTATTGCTGCCTTCAAATAGGTGGCACGTGCTTTTTAAAAGTGTTTTTCAAGCAGAAATATTTAATATTTCCAGTACTAAGTATGTTGGTTTTCTGTAGTTTAAATTAATCCATGTGTGCCTTATATTTACATATTTTCAGCTAAACATAGGGTTGTTTTACAAAGTGTACAGGTTTTTATATACACATTAGATAATGGGAATATTTTAATGACATTTTGTATGAAGTTAGCTACTTATTTTAACCTTTCTATGTAAAATTCTTTGTCTGTTTTTAATGTTAATGTTACATATTGCTTTTACAATGCCAAATGGGAGAAATGCTTTTCACAAATCTCAAATCTTGGAGAGCCCAGTAATTGTCATTCCATACACCAGGGCATAATTACATTTGGTTGATAGACATTAAACTTTTCATTGCTGTTGCTGTGAGCACTTGAATTATTCTGCATGGTTATTTTTAAATTAAGCAAGCATCTCTATTAATCTAATATATTCTATAATTAATGAAGAAAAAACTGTTTGCTGAAGATATGATCCATGCTAGACTTTTGCAATTGTTTGGTTTGGTTAAGTTTCTTTTTTTTGTTGTCGTTTTTGTGCTTGCTTGTTTGGTTTGGGTTTTGGTTTTTTGTTTTTCCTTCTCCTGGATGAAATCCTTGCTTGTTACGACCCTGCAGTTTCATTACTGCCTTAAGCCACAAAACTGTAGACTTCTGCTAGAAGAGGCAATCCTTCCCACTCCTTCCTCCACCCTGGCCTCACGTTCCCACCCAGACTCCCATATCAATTCCCCTGCTCTGGAGCTGCAGGAGTTACAATACTTTTCTCCTTAAACTGCAAACTAGTAATTTATTTTCCGTGTTTGAGTTTCATTTGTATCATGAAACTCATAGGGCTTTGGCTTTGCTGCATGAAAAATTGAGCTAACTTGAGGAAAGCAGTAGAGGCGTGCAGCCTGAGGAAATGCAGGACACACCATTCCATTCGGTATCAGCGCAGAGGTGGAGTGCAATTATTGAGGGACTGAGACAAAATAAAATGGGAGGTCTTATTCCCCAAACTTCTTGTTGGTCTCATTGATTTAACATGCTACCTAGGAGAGAAATGGCAGAGTGAGACTTTGCACAGCTGTATCTCACGGAGCTGCCACCTCTGTTGGTGTGTGCTCGCTGTGACTGCACATTGTACCAGTGCCAGGCTTGGTCTGGCATTCATTTCCTCAGAAACAGATGTTAAGAGTCCAGTCCTGCAAATAGTGGGTGTGTCTTGTTTCTGTAACTTAAAAAAAAAATAGAGTGAGTTTCCTGTTGGCAACATTTAATTTGTGAGTGCCCCTCTGGTGTGTAGCTAGCAGGTGTAACAGGGCTGTTTGCTTTACCGGGCACAGCTTTTCCTTAATAGTACAGGAGGATCATGTTAGGTTCCCTGGAAGTGTCTCCATGATTTGAACTTTTTTAGTAGACTCAGTGTAATGTTTATTAACTGATCTCAGTGGCTACTTCAGCAAAGGTTCAGCTATGAACAGCTTCTCCCCTGTTATGCAAACTGCTTCAAAGCAAGCTGTAGCAGTAATTTAAATTTTTCTTTTAAGGACATTTGAAAAATATTTTCACTGAAATAAACCTCTGAGTTGTCCTTAATGACATAAAAGATGTTCTTAAAGAAATACTTCTCACATTCATGCACATGTTTTGTCATTCATGGTGTAAGTCCAGTGCTGCAAGCACTGTGCCACACTTACGAAGTCCCTTGGACTTCATTGGATTTGGCTGCTGATGAGTGAAGTCTGGAAGTGAGCTCTGTGCAGGACTCCCTTGTGTGACAAGTGGCAGGAGGGGTCCCCAGTTTGTGTGAGAGCAAGTGGGACTGAGTTTTGTCTGTACAGGACAATGAACTTAGGCTGGGTGCTGCATGCATGTAATGTGGGCAAACTTAGTAGATACATTAAAACATTGAGTTCTGCTTCTTGCTGATTCAACATGAGGTCAGAAGGATGTTGTATTTAATAAAAAGCAAGAATGGTTGTCTTGAGATTGTTTATTGACACAAGCTCCGCTGTGACTGGCTAGAGAGTAGTTCTGCCTACTGTATGTAAGTGTTCACCCTGTCCCCAAGGAGATTGGTGGGAAGGTAATACAGATGTAAATAAATTGAGGGAGCCTTTATTTATATACATATATTCTCTGTCGTATGTGCGTGTTTTATACATACATAATTTCTATCAAAGTGAGCGTCCTCAGGCAGCTGGGATGGGCAGTGTAGGAGCTGGTTTTAATTGAGCAAAATGTATGTCCTGACATTTTAGGAAATATTTCTCTTCTACAGAGAGAGATTGCCACTGATGTATGGAGCCTGTCCAGTAGCAAATCTCTGTGTAATCGCATTTGATCGGGATCCTCACAATGAGGTTGTCTTTCATCTCTAAAACTTCAGATGGTTTGAATTTGTAGCTACTTTTCTTATAAATGCACCTAGTTATTTATTTTAGAAAGAAAAACTGATAAACGAAAAAAATTCTGTTCAAGTGCAACATGTAACTGAGAAGATCATTAGACTTTTCAGTAACCTTGATTTATTGAGTGGATTAATGGTTGATTAAAGTAATTTTCTTTATAGACAATTATCTTTGTGCCTTGTGCACTGATATTACATGTTCAGTGTAGGCTGATCACAAATTGCCTTAATATAAGGGTCACCAAAGTAGGTATGGATGTTTCTGGTACACAGATAAGAATCAGGAGAATATCAATATTAGGCATATTGTAACAAATTAAATTATTTGGCAAATGATTCTAGCAAAGAGTGAGTTAAGCGAACAAAATACCATTTATCTTTATTTGTAGGTTGTTCTTCGAATCATTATTGATTTTTAAATTTCAGATAGTTATAATAAGTTACAGCACTGACATGAAAAGTAAGCAATTTTTTTCCCCCAGGGCTTGGGAGAGGGTATGTTGCAAACAAATGGAAAATTTAATGTAAGGAAGAATAAGCTGTGTGTGAGAAAACATTTTTAAAAGGAATATCAGTTGTGAAAGTAATATTTGAAAAACTGCTATGAAATGTAAATTTATTTTCCGTTTAAAGTTATTTGCACAGCACAGAGCTTTTATTTAACAAAATGAAACAATGTTTACCCTTTCTGAGCAAACATATATAAATCACTAATTGCAAGAGGAAGCTGTATAAACTCATTTTCTGTCCCATCAGCTTAGCATTTGTGAGCCAGCATTTTACAATAAACTCTTGATTTCTTTACAAATAGGATATAACCCACAATAAATAAATAATTTCCAAATTGTTGCTGGAAATTTGTGGAGGTTGGCCAAGGAAGAGCTTTGCTTTAGTATCTTTTTTTGTTTGTTTTTTAAAGTTCTCAGGTAGTGATAAGGACATGCTATTTCATGAGGGCTGAGAAAAATGCTGCTGTACACTGTAGGCATTTCTGCTGCCTTTGCTTCATCTCCTGCGGGTGCCCCTCCTCCATTTTGTTTTCCTTTTTCACAAGTTTTCTGGTTGTGCTCTCTCTTGACCTCACTGTGTGAGCTTGTAGCTACACAGGACACTGGCAAGATCAGAAAGCACTACTGCTGGATTAAAGCAAGAGCACACAAGTCAGGAAAGAGTCTGCAAAGGCAGCAAAAGAAACCAGAGGTCTGCAGATTTTTTCTATAAAATAATGCAGTAGTCTTAAAACGGGGCTTGAGTTTTGTACAGATTGTTTGACATGTAATTTTGCAAGATAGCACAGCTATTTGTGAAAAATCCTTAAATAGATTTCGTTAAGATCTGTTTTTTCTCTTGTGATTTGTTATTACAATTCAGAAAAAATAAAACTAGAGAAATAAGAATAAGCGCTCTGAGTCTAAAAAGACAAACAAGCACTAAATAGAAGGATTATTTTTTTTATATTTTTTCATTGCAAAGAAGTTTCCCCAAAATAAACCTTTGAAAACTATGTGACACAATTTAAATATTAATTTCTCCTTGCAAATTAATGCCTTTTATTTATTTCTAAGATATGACATCTCTGACGTGTATAAATATGCTTTTTTATTCAGAAGTTGACCTTAACTTAGTGTTTTGTAATAATCATATTTAGAACCTTGTAATATATTTAAGCTATTTCTTGGCATTAGTATTCCAGGTTCCATGTTTTGTAAAATACTGTGTCCAAATACAGAATGTAAGCAGAAGGTGCTTGTAATTTTGTGATAAAGTGTCCTTATTCCTGCCTAGTGAGCACACAGTTAAACCCTTCAAAAGTGTTTTAGAAAGTGCTTCTTGAGACAAGCACAAGAAACTTTCACTCCTCTTGTCCTTCTGTCCTTTGTCTCCAAAGTCATACTCACCTTGAGTTTGATTTTCATCTTCCCTTTGACAGGATTTGAACACCACCATTTGTTAACCTTGTCATACACCTGGACACCAGGGCACGCGTTCTGCAGTTGGTTTTTCATTTCCATGTTTATCAGTCATTCCTCTCTGTGCACAGTGAGGAGAGGCATTCACAAGTTCTGTGAATATCTGATAACAGAGTCTCCTTAATACTGTGTTCAGTGGCTTTGGGCAAGTCTTTTAAGAGAAAGGACATGGTGCATCACTTTATTTTGCTGTACCTGTGGGTCTGATTTTTACATGTCTGACTATGGATTTGGTTTCTTGGCAACTGACTGTTTGTTATATTAAAAAGTAGTGCAGAGATTTCTCTCTGGATGCAGAGATGAGCAAGGGGCACTGCTGAGCTGTGCTCAGGGTACAGGTTCTTGCTTAAATTAAAGCATGGGCCAGCTATATGTAATTTCTGTGAGCACCTGCCTGACCAGTAACAGAAACTCCCAGTTAACAAACCAGTATTGCTCACTCTGTGGGCTTTGAGACTGCATCTGGTGATAAATAACCCTGGGTCAGGGGCAGGCTGAGGCGGTGCAGTGTGATCCTCCATCATGTGAGGGGCTGCACATTATTCCCTGTGTCTGTTTTTTGCCCTCCCCACAGCAACTTTTACTGCATTTGGCACACGGGGGAGGGCTGTCAGAGCACAGCCACTGTGGGACTGTGACTGACTTTTGGGAATGAGGCAGAAGTGGAGAAAGAAAGAATGTTGCCAGATGAATGTTAAATTATGTTGTGCCACCTTGCTTCAGACCCAGGGAAAGATGCCCAAGCTGTTAATTAGAGGCACATATGTAGCCTGAGACTGCAGAGATGGGTGCACATGTGGCTGCCAGCCGATGTTGGCAGGAGCCAGTGAATCACAGTGTTTGTGGTAATGGTAACATCACTGTAACTCGCACAGGTTCCTTGATTTGTTAAAAATTTATTTATCACTGTTAATGTTCTCATCACCTTTAAGGTTAATAGTAACAGGTTGCGAAGATGGGTATTTTTGTACCCTTTCCAAAAGGAGTAGGACATAGTAAATTTTAGAAGATGAAAGGTGCTACAGTGGGTAAATCCACACCAGGTTATCTGTACCTGGTTAAGGGCAGCTGTGCAATAGGTCTCCCCCTGCACAGGTGGGATAGAGGCATTTGACAGCAGCATGGTGGCTTGAGCTGCAGGTAAAAGTGTCCTGAGCTCTCCTGAGCTGTCCTGTTTAATGTGATTGAGCAAAGGACTTGTGCCATGTGGGAGGTAACAGCAATTCACTCAGCACACGTGCAAATGCCATGTGTGGATGCACTGACTCATGTTAATGTAATTACCTCACTGTAATTGAGTTAAGTACAATTGATTTAACAGTAGTGAAGATGAGCTCACAGTTACAGTCTAAAATGAGAGTATATATTTGATTGTCAGGTTTACTGTTTCTTGCTGGAGGTTGAAATTTTTCTTCATAATACAGTGAATGAAGAATGTGCTTGACTTTAGCCCCATCCACAGTCTGAGTGGAACTTAGGATGGTAGTTTGTGTTTTCTTGCATGTATTTTCCAAATGCTGTGTGAGCTACTGATAATACACCTTTTGCAGAGCAGGAGGAATCAGCAGAGTGTGCTCAGCACCATTTTATTTGTCAGCTGCTGTGTAGGCTGGGTTCTTATACTGAAGTAGAATGTCTTTTCTTGTCACTAAATTGCTTTTTGGGGGATCTCATGGCAATAATTTTTAAAGCCCTGTGGTCCA
>NW_005054417.1:958829-971549 GCF_000277835.1 Geospiza fortis | reverse complement strand
TATTAGTTCCCAGCTGCTAAGAAGCTCAACTATTTACTCAGACTTAATCCAACAGTACTTGCCATTTCTGGTTCAGTATGTTAGCACTTACTAATTCATGATTTTAGAGGCAATAGAAGTGTGAAGATGATATGAAAGGGGTTGAAAAAAATTAGCATCTTGATTGGCTCATCAGTTACTAAGCTTACCAGATCTTAATTGTATAGATTCGGTATATTATGTTAATACAGACAAACTTACTTCCCAGTGAAGTGCAAAGTAAACTTTGATTTCTTTTTTAGAGGTCCTGAACTTGTCTTTGTCATTATTACTAGAAGGGCTTTGTGACATATTCAAAATTTTCCATGAGGAGTTCATCTGTGTCCCTGTGAGTTCTGACTGCAGTGTGTGAATACCTAAGTAAAACATCCCACAAAGAAAAAATATTTTTAAATTGCTTTTAATTACTAAACTTGATTTTTCTTTTAAAGTTAAATTTAACTGATACTCTTAGGGTCTGATTTGAATAGTTTAGCACATTTAAATTCACTGCATCAGGAGGAGCAGTCTTACTTTCTTTGCTCTTTCTGTGCTGGCCCAGGCTCCAGCATCAAGCAGTTCAGCAAGCTAAACTTGTTTTAAGAACCAAACACACACAACCCCACCTTTTTCTTTTTTTTTTTTAATTACATTTGTGTGGACATTGCTACCTAAATTGGTGATGATTCAGATGATTGCCGAACCTGGTACAGTGGGTGAAGGAAAGAATCTGCATTTCCAGCAGGAAAGAGCAGAAGGGATCGTCTCCTTTTTCCTGACAAGGCTATTGTTTAAATTAAAAATTACGTTAATGAGTTTATATAATTTTGGTTGTGTTGGCTTTTCAGAAATAATTGCTGAAAACAAGATATTCTGTATGTATCTACACACAGATATCCATATCCCTCTCTTTGTCTACATATACTGATGGAATTTTGTCTGATATTATAGATTCAGCCTGCTGTTTAAAGAGCCAACTGCTTTTATTTTATGATAAGTTCATTTGCAATGGGTTGGTTGGTTTGTTTTTAAGAACCAAAATGTCATCTTTGGCCAAAAACCTTGCATGGATAGCTTCTTATATTAACTGTAATGGAGCAGAAAAATATCAGGGACAAGCCCACAATATTCTATACAGCTGTGAGTACAGATTGTTACAGCATAAAGTACAGTTAGTAACCCTTACAAATCTAAGCACATTATTAAGCATATTACCATTTCTTTATTAGAAATTCCAGTTAAGCCCTGAAGTTGAAGCATGTTAAGGAAGCTAAAAATAGTCTTGATGTTTAGATGATTGAGTCAGAAGATGTTCAAGACTTGGCAGTAGGCTGTATCAGAAATGATGCAGTGCTACTGTTTGATGTAGAAAAACACAAAACAGGTGCAGCAAATATTTTCATCTATATCAGGTCATCAATAACGCATTCTGGTGGGTGAGAGTTCTTCAGATTTCAGAGAAACACCACTGATGGCCATCTAGCTAGCAGTGATAGTTTACACCATGAGATTTGGTGAGTGAAGCTCCTGTTGGCTGCTCTCAGTTTTATCCTGCTTTGAAGCATGGAGCCATTTTGACCAGCCAAGGAAAATACCTTTTTCTATGAATTTAAGGGCTCAGATAGTTGATCAAACACCATTAACTGTAATTGAGACCAAGCCCTGTGTGAATCTTTGTATAAACAAAACCAGTGTTTCTGCCTTTATGTCCTACTGGGGCACAAAGGCAGAAAACCAAAGGCACCAGTGCAAGGAAAGGGACTCTGTGTGTTGAAATAAACTAGTGACATTTGAAGTGCAAGCAATCCAGACCTTCAGCAGGCAGGCTCTGGGCTCTGTATTTACAGAAACTTTTAACAACACTTAAAAGCTTGTCCCTTCAGGAAAATTTTTGCTCCCTAAACAGGGAAGCATCATGTGCTAGCAAGCACTGGGGCAGGCTGCATTGGTAACCTGTCCAGCCTCTCCCAGGCTGAATCCATGGCCCAGCTGCTCCCTGGCTCTGAGTCATCCTGTCTCTTGTAAAAGGGTCCTGTGATGTTCCTGCTCAGCAAGTGCAACTGGGCTCATAACTGCCATTTTTTCCCTTAAGAGCAGAGATGTGTTAATCAGTGACCAGAAATGACCTTCAAACAGAAGTATAATTTTTATAGAACTAAAAGCAACAGAGGGAAAAGCATCTTAAAATCACAAGTCATGGAGCATGTGACTGAAGAGAAATGCTATGTCATTTCATGGGCTAAGTAACACCCATTTTCTCCAGATGGCTGTGATGGAGTCTCTTTGGGCTGGTCCATCTTTCTACTTTCTGAGCAGGGACCATGCCCTTTCCTTTGAGAATGACCTTTCTCATTCTTCAGTTCATTTTTATTTTTTCCAACTTCTATCCGGGACCCTAGGATTTGTCCCAGTTCTTGCGCATGGCTTTGCTGGGCTGTTCCTATGAGAGCACTGCTCGAGAGCTCTCTGTCACTCTCCTGGCCATGTGCTAATTTGACTGACCATACATAGCCAGTTCTGTGTCCTTTTCACCAGACAACAAATGGCTTTGCTACTGGCTTTGATTTTATATGTGATAAGCCTTCATTGTCTATCATATCAGGAAATGAGAAATGGATTGGATAAGGGTGTTATTTCCCAGGAGAGACACCTGTGAATTAACTATCTGTGAGTACATTCACAGTATGTTTTCTTTGATGAGAAGGAAAAGTTTTTAGATGCCTGTTTTTCTTCTGTGCCCTTTGGAAGACAGGACAGCAAGATTTTTAGTTTTTAGAAGCTGCATTGATGGGAAAGCAGTCAATCGCCATTTTTACTCTCTGAAAAAGTTTCTCATTCACATTAGGTTATGTCATTTGAGAAAAAATATCAAGTCTTAAAGCTGGGCTTTGATATCACACTGATGATTTTTACTTCCTTAACTCTCTTCTAAACAGCTGAATTGAAAATAGAAATATTTTACTGATATGGGACTAATTCTTGCATCTTCAGGTATTCTTAATTTTAGTACAGGAGGGAAACCTGAGGTCTTGAGTCTGTGAAAATCATATATCTTCCAGTTCTGCATCAATTTTTATGGTGTCTCTTCTCTATGTATTTGAATGTCCTAACTGCCAAGCACTGCCCCTCTCTCACTTTTAACTTTCCTATGTTTGTTGTTAGCTTCAGGGACTTATTTCTCTAGAAATACCTGAGTGTGATTAACAAGTTAATATGTGTTAACAGTAAAAAACCACAACAATCAAGGCTTTAAATTTTTGTAGTCTTGACTTTCTGTTTTCTTGTAAACATTTTTTTTTCAATTTCTTATCTCAAAAATATCTTGCCTGTCTATATAACAGGCGTTTATGCACCTGGATACTCTGAAAAATATTCCCATGTTTACAGAACAGCCATAAGAAATTCCATGTGTATATGAACTGCAGAAACCTGACAGGTGACTAATCATAAATATAATCTTATTATTTCCTTGCTTTCTTAAAATAACTATTTGCATGAAACAGTGGTCACACCTAAGTGGTCTGGACGTGCAAAAGTACCATGGAGCTATAAAGAAAAAAAGCTGGTTTGCTAGTTTGTTCTTAAGATCTGTTGAATTGAAGTGTTTAGGAAAGTGAGATAAATTATGTCAGATTGGTCTCAAAAATCAGTCACTGTCCTAAGTTTTGTGTTGTTTTGTTTGGTTGGTTTTGTTTTTTTCTCCTCTGTCTCTGTCCATGAGCACATTTTGCTCATGAGTGGAGTGTTTGCCAAGCCTACACAGTCCTGTTGCCTGTGGTATTTACTGTTCTTGGAGGAGGTGGTTGTTTGTCTGTGGTTCCTTTTTTGCCAGGGTGTGGAAGCATATTCCAAATACACTTCATGGCCATGGTGTCCAGTCTCCTGACCAGCTGCGCTGTGTCACAGTGCCTGTGGGTACATTGCTGCACAGCCTGCCAGCTCTTCATGCAGCCTCATGGCCACTCCTGGAGAATCATTCTGTTCTCTGACTTGGAAGAAGTAGTACAAAGCTTTGTCATCTTCTTCCTGCTGTATAAGGTGGTTGTCAGCTTTGGGAATTAATGCACTACTTCTTTGTGGATACAGACATTAGTAATGTATTTTTTTAGCCTTCAAAACACCTAAAAAGCAGATTTATCAGGTTAAATTTGTCACCATAGTGAATAGAGTTGCAGTATGTTAGCATTTACTAATCCATTATTATTTTTTGCAAGAGCTCTACCGCAGAATATTTTCTTAGACTGTGCCTATCTAATTAAACCTACTTATTGTGTTATCCAAAATTGCTGAAACATTTTTCCAGAGGAGATCATAGCATCACATTGACACCTTTGTTGGTTTTGGTTAGTGAACAGTTCTTACCTGCTCATCTGTTTATGCCTTTTGTCCTTTATGTGTTCTATGAGAGCAAATGAGACCCTCTGCTGTTCATGTTCCCATCTGGCCAAGGCAGGCAGGTCTGCTCACTAACTTATCCCTGTGCTCCCCCCATGGCTCTCAGGCTGCCTCTTGCACAGCAGGAGGGGGAATTGCAGTCAGGATCTGTATTTCCTCCTTCCTATTGCCTGCATGGAGCCTGGATGAGCCAACAACTGTTAGATCCTGATCATCCCCATTCTTACCTGTAGCAGCTTTGAGTCCCCACCTGAAGGTGGAGATGTAAAATCTGAGTGTGTAAAATCTGACTTGGATTTAAAACTGTGTTTTACCAGCTGTCCACACCTGGTGGAAATAGAGCACAGCTATTTCACATAACAGTTTCACCTGCCATCTTTTACCAAAGCCTGAGTCATTCCCACACAGAGGTGACTGTTCCTGATTTACTTCCCTGCACCTTCACAGCTGTTTATAGCTATAACTGAGTCAAAGACTGCACAAATGGATGTTGGCCCATGCTCAGGTGAATCTACTGATCATCATTAGAGTTTATTTAACAAGTGCTTGAGCACTTGGTCAGAAGTCTTCCTTCTCCTGTAGCTTTCATCCTGATCCTGCTCTCTTCCTCTCCCAATGGGAGCTGTTACTGCAAGAACTGCTGGGCACGTGCATCTGCTGTAGGTACTGCCTGGATTTAAACTGCCTGGATTTAAAAAAACCTTTGTGGTTAAATACTGCAACATAGCTGTTCTGCCATAGTGTAGTATGCACAAGAGACATCTGCAGAACTCAAGTTACTGACAAGTCATGTTTTCTGCTAGCAAGAGCTTCTTAGCTCCTTTATTATACTTTGCAATGGACACTTTGTGTGGCCTAGTGTTTAATTTGGTTACTGTTTGATTTGATGAACTAGGCTATGCTGTTGCCTTTAAATGACATCTGTGTTATCACATGCTCCTACGCATGTATGTGAACTGTGATAAGGGAGAACTGAGTTTGTGCAGTCAAGGAGGAGCACATAGATGATACTGAAGCTGAAGTCACACACCTAACAAGTGTAACCCTTTCTTATTTCTCTCACTTTAATTTGTACTCACTTGATTTTTATGATCACCTATTATCTGCCCCCTTCCATTCCATAATGTGTTGTGCTTTCAGCTACAAATGGCTGCATCTTACATAGTAGTCAGAAAATAAATCTTGTATGTCACTGAAAGGAGTCTAGGAAAAAAATGCTCAGAATTTTTTTGTTTCCCACAACTCAGCTGGGTTTCTTGTATTATAGTTACTATATGATTATAGCTCTGATTTTAGTCTTTGGAGCTTTTCCTTTCAAATAGTCCAATAAAAATGAAGCCTGGGATTAGTTTACTTCTGGTATTAAAAGCAAACAGCACAGGGAGCAGGCCACTTTTATTGGACCTGTGAAGGGGTAATACAGATGGTAGAGATTTCAGGCTGCATTTTGTTTATTATGGATTTCAGGTTTTTGGGGGTACTGAGCTGTTGGTGTGGGTAGGGAAGGGGAGGGAGGGATGGAAGCTTTCACTGATGTTATGGCTGTCTGTGAAAGCAGATCATTACACCTATGCAGCAAAAAGACTGAATGGAAACATAAATATGTTATAGTGAAAAAAATGCAATTTTATATAGTTCTAGGGTTTTTTTCTCCAATATGAAGTGTAATGTTATGAGGAAGAAAAGTCTTCAGCCAGAACTGGGAGTAAGAGTATAATTATGACTGATTGAATCTTACTAAAGATGGGTACAATAGAAATAAATTTCTTGGAAATTAGGAAAATACTGCAAAGCCTGGTCTTGTGATCCCTTGGCCTGGAAAGGGTATCTGGAAGAGAATATACTCAATCATTGTTTGTGCTCCCTTTGTCAGGGAGGATCTGTGCCCCTGACAGGCAGGGGAAACCTGAGTGTGCCGTACATGCCACCAGTGCCCTGTGAAACAACAGGCTTCTAGTTTTGGAAGAAGGGCAGATATTGGAAGGATGTTTCTAGGTGAGGCACCTAAACCCTAAATGTGTGTTTGGAAGGATTTCTCCTATGGATTGTTTGCCTTACAACTGCACCAGAGCTAGTCATTGCCTGGGTTTCATGTGAGATGCGTCTGGCATGTGTGAGGTGTAATCAGCCCACAAAGCAGACACGTTCAGAATTAGCAGGGTGACACTCCTGGGTCTGCTCTCCTCCACCAGTGTGGATGGGAGCTGTGTCAGCACACTGCAAGAGGAAGGACTTGTCCTTAAGGAACGCCTTTGTGTCTTCCTGCTGCAGCTGGTCTGACCCTCTTTCAGGAGGCCTCAGAAAACATTTACATTCTCTGCCAGAGCATGCTAAAATTAGGACATAAAAATGACAGATTCAATAATGGAGTCTCAAATAATATTTAAGTGGTGTTGTGCTCTCTGCAATCTGAGCTGAAGCCAACATCATTGTCATTTGATTGATGCAGTTGCATGCATGATACTCCACTTTCACAATAACTTCCTATCAAAATAAACATAATCATAACCATAGTAATAAAACAGTATTTTAAAAGTAAAGTTTTTGAAGCATTTCTTAGTACCTCTCTAATGCCTATGCTAACATTAAACAGTTTATAATTTATAATTAAAATCCTTAGCTCTCTTCCATAAAAATCACTTAAATCTGCCTTCCATTTACTTGAGAAGGGTTTTGCCTCAAATGCTGTTTTCTCATTTTTATCACTGTAAATTCAGAGGTGTTTAATTGAAACACAAGTTGTGTCTTTTGTAACAGAATATAGATTTGATAACAGAAGTGGCTCCAAACCAACAATTTCTGTCAGTTTTTGAAATTCAGCTGTTTAGGGAACTAGTTCACAGTAAAGTTAAAAATTAAGTATTCACCCAAGTACTATGTTAAAAGTGCTGCTGAGTTCAAGTTACTTTTTGAATCCTCAATGCTATCTCCTCCTGCTGCCATGTATTTCTAAAACATAGTTTAATTTTAAGTCAGCCACTCATTTCCTGTCACAGCCAATTAGACTTATTACTAGTTTCACTGCTATCTGGTACCTTGATTATCATGTATTTAGATCATCTGCCACTCCCTTCCCTCAAAAAGAAAAAGTGATTAATGTTTGAAGTATAAAATAACCTTGTGCTCATTCTTCATCCAAACCAAATGGGTTCTTTTGTTCAGATATCTGAATACCTAATAGATACTTGTAATTCTGATAAAATTGTATCAAATGAAAATATAGCTGCCTATAAATTGGTAGAACTGATGTCATGCTAGATTATCTCGTTTTAACAAAAAATAATTAAAAGTTGAGTAAATGTGTATAACCTGCTGTACAAGAATAGCTAAGGAAGCCATAATTAAAGAATCATAGAAGTACTAGGGACCTTGAATTGTAAGTTAGGAATTGTTAATAGAGTATAAATGTTGCTGTTAATTTTTCTTTTATTGTAAAGGGAAAAGGGCTTTCATTTACAGTACAGATAATGTTGTGAAAAGAAGTAATCATCCCAAATAAAAATTCCAGCCTATTTATTGCTTGTTTTATAGGCAGCATTTTAACCCCACCAATTTTGGCAGATAATCTTGTTTGATTCTTGTGTGCATGGTGACTTTGATTTTAGTAAACAGATATTCTAACCAGTATTTTATTTTTGTGTTTTGCTTGTATATTGGCATATTAAGTACATGGAATTTAAAAATAGATGGTAAATACAGGTTCTGACCTCCAAATGGTTTAGTAGCATTGATGTATTGCTTGTGGATGGTTTCTTTTGTCATTTGTGTAGGACCTTGCAGAGTGCAACGTGAGTTCTTGGTGGGAAGCAAGGACGCCTGTACCGTAAAAGTGAAAACTATGTTTGCCCAAAAGCTGGTGAATAGTTCAAGAGAGGTGTCTGTTTACAAGAAAATGGATTTTTACCTTGGAATTGCTTAGGGCACGGTTACTCTCAGTTGGGTTAAATACCAAGCATGTTCACTTACTCCCTCACTCCCTGGCTCAAAGGAACGCTCAAGCAGACAGCGTTTTTCTCTGAAGAGTTAGAAGAGGTCATTGAAGCATGGAGGAGCTTTGCACTAAAGCAGCTGATGGTAGTTTTCAGAAAACATTCTCTGCAGCATGATCTCGGGTTTCTGAAGTGAAGTAGCAGTCACGGTGCTGTGCTGGGCTGGCAGGCTCCTGTTCTCAGCGCCTGGAGAGGGTGGAACTGATGTGAGGACAGTTTTTCAGACTCCAGCCCATAGGTGGCTGGGGAGGAAGAGAAAAAAGGAGGTAGGGGCAGGGGTGGACTGCCAGCATGACCTAAGTCAAGGCTGGCCTGTAAACCTTCATTCTGCTCCCAGTACTGGAGTGGGAAGAGGGCTTGTCTGGGGCTGGAGATGCGAGAACCTGGAGATGCTGTAACTATCCACCACTTCTTTTTCACAGCTTGGTTTTGCCTTCAGTCCTCAGCCAGGCCACTGCCCTAGCCCATTCCCTTCAAGGTACCAGCCCTGTTTTTCTGGCATTACCCAGCCCTTCCACCACCCTGTCCCTGGCCTGTTGAGAAAGTCCAGTTGCTACATTCCATGAGGATCCAACAACCATCCACTCTCTTACCTCCATCACTACCACTCCAGAGCCCTACCTCAATTTACTGCTCACAACTAAGATTCTTTTTGTCCTGGTTATTAGCCTGTGTCTACAAACATAACCCTGCTACCCTTGCCTTAATCTTCTGTTTCCCTTTTGGGCTGCAGAATTGTTGGTGGCTACATCACGCTTCAGGAAGGAGGAGGCAGGTCAGGATAATTGGGATATGTTTTCCCATGAGAACAGGGGGAGATAGAGGTTTTGCCATGAGAACAGGAGGTTCAGGACTCCATATGTATGCTGATTTGCTGATTCATTTGTTTGAAATGCAGGGGGTTTTTAGTGCCAGCCTGTGGCTTCTCTAGCTGCCCACAGTGTTAGCCATTCTTCTGTTTACCGGTGAAATGTAAACCACTTAATTTTCTCATGTGAGGGGTTACAAAAAGGTGGATAAACTGCTTTCTCAGAATTTTCCTGGTGCCATTCTGCTGCTGGTATATAATTTAAAAGTTAGGAACAGCTTCCTCAGAGATGGATATTAAGGGTCTATAGTAAGAAAACATCACTCTCAGGCCACTTTTATGCAGAGCAATGGAAAGATGATGTGCAGAGAGACATCCTGCTACATCTGAATTAGCAGATCACAATCTGAGCCTAATTTATTTTTAATTATATGCAGTGTCTTGGGATGGTGGGAGGTGGTGAGGGAAGTGGATAAGAAACCTTTATATAGCTTAAACATCTCTTAACACAGAGGTTGTCATTCTTGTGCATGGGGGTGTATAGAGGAGCACAGAAATTAAGGTCACAGACATCGTAGGGCAGGCATGGAAAATAGAGGTGCTGCAGTTGTTTCTGGCAACACGGTTAATGACACCAGAAAGGTGTAGTATATCTGCAGGAAACTGTGGTTTATGTGACATAACTCTACCATTGACTCTCTGCTTTCTACCAGAGTACATTTTCAGTACTTGAAAAATGCAGCAGACTTGTGCCTTCCTGTGCTTTTGATTTCCACCTCTGTGGAACGATGTACACTGAAGTTGGCTAACTTTTAGATCTGCTAGAAGAGAACTGTGTTTCAGTATATTCAGCGTGGTTTTTAAAATGAGTCAAGTATAGCCATGCTGTGTCCTGTCCTCACTATTAAACTTACAGGAGAGATACCTGACAGGAGACATCTTACCCAAATCCATCTTGCAGGTTTCAGTGTATTTGTATCTATTTTGGAAGAAATTAGAGGAGTGGACTTGGTGGTATTTATGGATTTTCTGATGGCCCACTCTGTGTTTTTTCTTTCCTTTTTTTTTTTCTTCCTCCCAGAAGAGAAAGAGAGAAGGTCTAGGATTCTGTATGATACCTCCTTTCTTCATGTAATAGATGAGCTGCAGGAGTGGCTTGTTTTGACCTCTGCGTTGGAAGTTTGTGATTTTTAACAGAGAGGAGGTTTGAAAAATACTATGCCTAGATGGACTACAAAAGTATGCAGCTCATTAATTTTTCAGTTTATTGCACATTGTCAGGGGAAGAGGTACACCAAAGAGTCTGATGATGGTGTTCTTCCCTCTTGGGAAGTTTTCCACTTGGAAGCATCACTAAAATGGATTGAGTTTCAGGACGCCTTGGAGAGTCTGGTCAGCTGGACATCAGGGCCTCATATCCTGGAACAATAAAAATTGGGGGTGGGAAAGAAAGAGCCTCATCTTAATGAAAATATAAAGAGGATAGTCTGCCCTGTTTATTGATTGCATAAGAGGTCATGTTTGTTTGTTCCTAATCTTTGTAGAAAAGAACCTTCGGGTTTCTGCAAAACTGCATTACAGCAGATGAGTATTTGGGACAGAGAAAGAGGCGGTTTCAGTTGCATGGGGTGGCTGCACTTGCCTGAGGGTGGAATAGCTCAGTGGTGAGTGAAGGAAGGAAAGGGCCCCCATCCTGGGGTGTCTGTGGGGCTCCCATAAGCAGTACAGTCAGCTGGCAGCACGGGAACGCTTGTGGGGAGGGAGCTTGGAGGTATTTGACCATTGGGAGACCATGAAGAGGAGAAGATGCTTCTCAGTGGGGGAACTTCTGAGGGTTTGGGATTAACAGTGTGCGATCAAACTATCTGAGATGAATAGTGTGGTTTCAGGAGATCACCGAAGCGATAGAAATGTTGGCAAGGTGCTGCACAGGCCAGCCTTACCTGCCATGGCTGCACATTCACAAGGCTTCTTCTTTGAGGTGTGCTGGTGGGTTTTTTGACTGCATAGAACTGATTCAGGGAGCAGAAACCTGGCACTGCCAAGGAGAGCTAAACGGTTTTCTTCCTGAGTCAAGGTGAGGCTTTGGTGGGAAAAGAGGAACTTCCCTTTTGAAACTGACTGAAGTGAGTCAATTATCTCTTGTGCCTAGTGTGACTGATGAGAAAATGCTTAAACTAAGAAATGAGAGAAGAGACTGGTTTGATTTTCATGCCTGGTATTAAAGCACAGAACAATGAAAATTGGGTAAATGAGACTTGCATATGCAGTAACATAAATGGTCTATGAAAAGGAGAAAAGGGTGAAAATTACTAGCAGAACACTAGTTGTGTAGGTGCCACACTAACAAAAAATACACTTACTATAGCAGGAAAAGAGGGTTAGGTTGAGGAGGAAAAGCAAAAGATATGTTTGATATCCAGGCTCTTTTTATTCGTATACAAAGTCAGGGCAGCCACTGCTGGATGTGTAACCAGATACAGAGACAGTGAGAACATGGCCAAATTGCATTCGTGGCCTGAACACAAATACTTAAAATTATGCAGAAAGTTGGTACAGTGTCGTCAGTGAAGTTGGCACCTTGGAAACAAAGAGTAGCATGGACCCAGTAGAATCTATTTGGCCAAAATCACTTTGTGAAGGAATTACGAGAGACTTGTTGTAGATATCTAGCTTAGATTTATATACAGACAACATGTCTAATACTATGATATAAAAATGTGTTTTTTCTGTACACAACCATCAATAGCTTTCTTACCAAAAGAGTAATTCAGAACAGAAGTTGTGTTATTTTAGGCTTGAAAGGAATTGCTGACCCTACAGAAAACAGGCTTGTTTAAAAAATGAAGGTACAACATGAACTGTGTTTACTTGGTGTAAGTTAAATGAGATGACAGAAAGCTGTAATTTTTTAAAGATACATTTGTTAAATTTAAGAGAACTGTTTAGTAAACATAGGTGAGCTGAAGTACTGGAGACTTAAATAGAGAAAAGGTTCAACTGGAATCACAAGTAAAGGAAAAGGAGAATTGTGGCAAATTAGATAATCATTCTAGAAGAAACCCTTTTCTTGGGAGGGACATTGGGTTGAGAAAAGGTAATGCAGAAAAGGAATAGATTATCAAAAGAAATTACTTATTGGAAGTTGTGATGAGACAAGAACTGTAAGTATTAAGTGGAGTTAAAATTCATTTAAACTTCTTAAAAGTTAAAGCAGTAATAGAAGTTTCTTAGATACATAAATTGAGAAAGAAGAAATCCTTCTGTTGTATAGGGAGGGGGGTTTTGAATTAGACAGAGCCTTTTGTTCAAAAGTTAAATACCTTTGCACACTTCTCAGTAAGAAAAATAACAGTGTGGGGACAGCGACAGGATGATGAATGGAAACAAGGTTATGAACATGACTACGGTCATGGTGGAAATTCAAGACAGAAACAAATTCCAAGTAAATAAAGGTGTGAAATTGCAGTGTACCACCTGTATGTGGTTACTGCCTACACACCAGCTCTT
>NW_005054417.1:935195-958806 GCF_000277835.1 Geospiza fortis | reverse complement strand
TAGCTCACCCTTTCTCATAAATATTTTATACATGTAGTGTACATGGCTCTTCCTTGTCTTAGAGCTAAAAGGCAAATCTTTGAGAAACAGTATTTTGTAGCTTTTTGAAAGTTACTTTTTGTTATGTTAAGCTTTAAAAAAAACCCCGTGTGATGCTGTAGAGTTTGCTTTTTTACATAAAATATTAAGGAGTACATTCTCATCTCAAAAAGTTGCTGCTTCCACTGTGTGTGCCCCAGAACTCATTGAACTTCTCTGTGAACAGATTTAGCTCACTGGAAAAACAAAAATCTATCTCTGTTTCCTTTTCCTCTTATCCTCCCCCCTTCTTTTTAAACCGAGTTTGTTTCCTGTCAGATTAGCGAGTTAAACTGGCTTATGGGGAGGACCAAAAGAAGTGCCAGATTTGGTGCAAGATAAGCCTCTAGGAGCAGGAACAAGCCCTAGAGGGTCAGCAGGAGCAGCGTTGAGGTGTTTTGCAAGTTCCCAGTCTTCAAATCCTGTGTTAGTGCAGCAGAACTGCACATTGCCCTTGGAGGGGCTGTTGTTCAGGGTAGTGAAATTTTTGTTGCCTTTAGCATTCTGCCTGCAAAAATACATGGTTTTCCCAAACCTCCTAGAATGAACTTTTGCTCAACAGCAAAAGTCCTTGTAGCAGGACTTGTGTCATGGACCTGATACTATTCTGCATGGGTTTTGGTCTAATGCAAGGAAGGGCACAAGTATGCATCCAGTGTAAGTTGTTGTACTTCTGGGTCCTCTCACTGTGTGCTCTTGCTTTACTCAAAGGTTGATGGCTCTTGGTGGAACTGTACAAGGTTGTTTTGGAGAGATTTTCTTACAATCTTTATTGTAGTTGGGCTTTAGAATATGCTTTCTTTCATGTCTGGATTTAATTGTAGATAATTTTGGAGGAAAACCAGTTTTCTTACTTTGGGAAACTCAGCATACTGGTGGCATCTGGTCATTGTACTAAGCAATCAATCAATCACTAGATAAAAAGGGTCAGAAATGAGAGATACAGAAAATAAACAAGGTAAGCAGAATGCCACCAAATAACTTTTCCCCCTCGTCCCTCTAAAGGATTTAATGTCTGCAAAAGCAGTTGTTCACAGCCCTGACTAGAAATGGCAAAGTTGTGATGAGGCACTTACTCCCCACACTTATTAAAAGTAATGCACACATATCTGAGGCAATCAGGGCCCCTGTAATGATCTTTAATTCCAAACTTCCTTTCTTTTGTAGCTCCTGGTGAAAGCTGTAAGCACTCCCTGACGCTGCCCAGGAATTGGTGCATTTCTTTGGGGACCATTTTACTAATACAGTTTATCCTTGTTAAGTTTTAATTTTTGTTTTGTAGTGGGAAATGTTTCCATGAACTTGTGGACGTGGGGTTTTCTGTTAATATTTGTTGTTACCAATACTGCTACAAGATTGCCAGCATTTTGGACCAAGCCGTTGCTTGTAACAGAGAGGTGTGAGATTTTACATTAGGATATCTATTAAAAAAAAAACCAACAAAAAAACCCCACAAAAAACAGAAAACAACAACCAAAAAAAACCAAACAAACAAAAAAAAAAACCAAACAAAAAAACCCAACAAATCACCATAAATGGTCCTGTCAAATTTTAAAAAGAGAAAAAAAGCTCCAGTCTGAAACCACTGTATTGACTGCTGGTAAAAATAACAGTGAAGTCTCTGACAGCTGAAAGAGAGAAACGAGGAAAAACATGTTGCTTTTAAGTTTTTCTCTTTGTTTGTTGGCTGTGTACCCATACATCCCATTCAGGGCTCTAGAAATAGTTCACTGACTTGAAACTCTGGCTGCTTTTAATTGTGTCAGTTTTATTTGTTTAAGTAATGTGAGGAAAATACTGAGCTAGGTCTCTCAACATTAAATTATCAACTTTACAGACATTTTTTTGTCCAACTCTTCAGACAAGTTGAGGGATTCAGGTTTTAGATTTGTTTTACTGGTTTTTAAATGCCATTTTTTCACAATGGCTTTGAGTTGTTTGTTACTGCACCCTCAGAGAATCTCACCATGAGCTACACATTTGCACAGTAAGTCCGACAGCACCAAATCCATCTCTAACATTGAAAAGCTGTTGAGATCTATTCAAGGAGAGAACTGTGCAAGTCATTTGAAGTGGGGCTTTTTCAACATTTTTTGTTGTTAAAAGTGATCAGAAAAAAACACATGCAAAAAATGTACACCTGCATAACATGTGATTCATGAAAGCATGATTGTTGCTTTACTTAGGCTTTTAAATGTTTAAAAATCTCTTGTGTGCTTTGTTTAGAAGTCGAGGTCTGCTGTTAACAGTGAAATGAGAAAAATAAAAACATTCTAGAATACTAATAATGCCCTGCTTTAAGTTGCATTTGAAGCAAGTATTTATTTTGAGGTAAAGTAGAAGACAATATTATATGTATCAGATGTCAACCTTTTGGCATTTTTTAACAATGGTGGAACTCAGGAAAAAAATGCATAACTCTTACTGAGACCTAACTGTATCTTCATTAAGTTGTAATTAAACAAGTAGAGAAGCATCCATGCTGTGTTCAGTATTGCAGGAAAATAAGGGCTTATGCCTCTGAGGTTCCCTTGTGATTAGCACCCGTCTGTGTTGTACTGATTGTCTGGTTTTGGAACATTCAACTGTGCGCTTATTTTAGGACAGAATACACATTGTTCAGTTCTTTCCTTTCATCAAGATGTGCCTGGTGGCCACAGAAGACTGAAGACTTGAGGACAGACGTAGAGATGGACTCACACCACAGACAGTGTCTTGTTGTTTCAGTTGAGGAGTGGTGGTGTCTTCTTTTGGTACATTCTGAACTTGGATGTTTTGTCATTGTGGCAAAGATCCCCTTATTGCTACACGGGCATTTCGAAGTGGGGAGCTTGCTTGAAATAATGCTTGAAACAAGCCACTCCTGGGTGGTTTGTTTCATTGATTTGTATACAATTACTGTCCTCCAGTTGCATTAGTAAGAACATTTGCATATTTATTTTTTCATGCCTTAAATTTTAACGTTTCAAAAAAGCCAAGGTAATGATTCAGGGAACAGATATTATATATTTCTTCTTTCATGTGTCCCACAGCCCTTCCATGCTATTCCCCCCACCTTTTAAAATAGTGCTCAACCTCTAGCCTATAAAATCAGTGATTTGTCTCATGTTTCACACTGTTACATTTGTGTTTGGGAGCCAAGCCTACTAGAACTGCACAACTGGATAAACAAAACCATCTTTTTCCTAATGAGTGAAGCTGTGTTCTTGGTTACTTTTAGCTGCTGGGAAAATTATAAGCACCTGAGCCACTCAGTCAGACCAGCAGCAGTAGTGTCTTGTGTTAGGTGCACTGAGAGCTTGGGGTTTCAGGAAGCTGAGGCATATGTGCTTTCACATTATTTAATTGAAATAAATATTCCAGATTATTTTATAATTTATAATTTAGTCTTTTAGTGCTGTGAAAAATAGACTTTTCAGTGGCACCCCTCTTCAGAAAAACAGGGAAGAGTTAAGTGACACAGCTGCCCCAAGGTAGCTCTGCTGCAGAACCAGGAGCTGTAATCCTGTTCTCCAGTCTCACCAGCACTGGGTTAATAAACCAGAATCAAAAGAAAGCCTAGGTTGGAAGGCTCCTCTTGATTTCATCTGGTCGAACATCTTGCTGAAAGCAGGGCCTTGGATTGGGTGCCCTGGTAAGACGAGTCTTAACTATTTCCAGCAAAGGGAGCTATTACTTGGGGCTTCTCTGTTTAATTCTTTTTATAGAGAGCAATTTCTCCTTGTGTCTGAAACTAGTTTGCTCTGTAGCAGCTCAGGGGGAACTGCTCTTGCTCTTGGTCCTGTTCTCTGTGCATCCATGTGAAGAAATCAGCTCCCTCTTTGTGTGGAAACCATGAACTGTGCAGGTGTCAGTTCTTGTGCTCTGCTAGAACCGTGTCTTGGTGCTGCAGAGCTCCCACCAGTGGGTACAGGGAGCCCATGTCAGGGATTGCCATCTGATTTCTACATGTTCCTAGTTGCGCTTGTCAAGTAACAGATGCAAGCTGTGTGTCACTTGGCTTTTTTTGACATGTGACTGATTTGGGATGGCACCTGCAGTGGAGAACTCCTTCTTGACTCCATGGTTCAGCCAAGTGAGTGTTAGAGAATGGATTAAGAATCAGTCAGGATACATTTTTTTTCTCTTTCCTTTGAGGAATTCATGAGCAAAGGAAGACAATATGTGTAATAACTCTCCTGAAAGACTTCTAAATGTGTGTAAATTGAAGTATTTTGTAATATTCTCTGAGAGTCCAGCTGATTTCATTCATGTACTGTGTAATTTCTAAAATAAAAGTGTACTGCAACCACTTTATCTCCACCACCCCCACAAGCCTCCCTGTCATTTAAGTCGATTATTGTTTTATTTAAGAGTTTGATTAATCAGATTTGTCCTGGAATGCTTACTTACTCTTGTACATAATTTGTTTGGAATCATGATGAAAATTTTCATTGTATCAGAATCAGTGTTAAGCTCCTGTTGACTTCAGCTTGTCCAAGATTTTTCTACTGCAGTGTAATATTAAAATATTTATCAGTATTTATTTCACTTGCCCTAATGATAAAAATTTCCTTTTCTGTGAATGCAAATATAAACTCCTACATAAATCATGCTAGGTAGATAAGATTTTTGGTGTAGTCAACAGAAATTCAGCAGCTCACTTGGGATATTTGAATTGCCCATGTCAGCAGACTTTGTTCAGAGTGCCTTCCTCGTGCCTCTCATGCTTGCTGTATCTTTGATTCATTTTCAGAGCAGCAGACCCATGTCTCAGATATAAAGAATGCAAATTATCAAAACTTTGATCATAAATTAATTTGCTCTGAAGTAAACAATTGTTCTCTTTCCAGACCATTTTACTTCCTGAGACCAGTTAAGAGTTTTTAAGGGTTTTAAGAATACACCATTTTTTCTGCTTCATCTGTAGCATTCATCACAGAAAAGGAAAATGTTATTTCAGTTTTGCTGATACTGAAAATAGGTTATTTTTACTTGTTTAGTGTTGAAGGGAGTTTTCAGTGTATCCAGGACTATAATTTGTAATATAATCTGCTACAGCTCATGCAGAGGAAACTGTTACTTAACTTGCATGTGTTGTAGGATGGTACACAGGGTAATTTGTCCTGTTGATTATAAATGTAAATACTGTTTTTAAGGCAATGGTAACCAATAATGTTTTTCCTATTTACAGAGCAAGCTTTACATGGAAGGATTTAGAAGCCTAAAAGAAGGAGAACCTGTGGAATTTACTTTTAAGAAATCTTCCAAAGGCCTTGAATCAATACGGGTAACAGGCCCTGGTGGGAGCCCCTGTTTAGGAAGTGAAAGACGACCCAAAGGGAAGACAGTACAAAAAAGAAAACCAAAGGGAGATAGGTAATTACTTTACTTTGCTATTCCCCTTTTTTTCTTTGCAAGTTTTTCTTGAAATTATGTTTTCAGCATTTATTTGTTTGTGAAAGGAAACCCTTCTGTGCACATTTGGCTTTTACATGTAGCTTAGTAATTTTATTAAAGCTGTATCTATACAACTACATCAATCACCCACTGATGAGTTTTACTTGAGAAGGTTTTATTAAATTAGAGGGAGCCTGCAGAGGAATATATTATTTTGAAGATACTGCTATTAGACTGGAGAGAGGTCAGTCTGAATACAGGTGAAATAATGTCATGTTTAGGTGAGAATTGTGTGTGCTAAACAGACTATCAAAACTATCATTAAACTGCATCAGTAGTTTTATATAAAAAAAAAAAGTAGGTGCTGCAGTAAGGGTTGAGATGTATACAACTTGGTTGATTATATTTTTACTTAGTGAACAGAGTATAAGGTGTTTCAAAGGTTTTAATTCCTGGTGATCTGAGGGGCTGTTGTAATTATGCTTTACAAAATTCAGGTTAATTTTGATTGCTGCACTTGTCTCTACACATGTGCAGCAGTCTGACTTGCACTGCATTGTTACCCTTTATTTTCTACTTCTGATGGCTTCAAAAAATTTTGAATCCTCTCCACTACAAAGCCACCCGTACCTAGTTCACCAAGGACAGCCTTCCTGCTCAAAAGCTTATTTATTATTTATTTGTTTAGGTGAATTCACCCTTTTTTCCTCATGCTGTTCCCAGCCCTGACCTGTAATGACTGATGCCAAGGGGAATACATACTTTGTGGGGATCCTAGTAAGAACAGCCCCGTTCTGCCTGCAGTATTTAATGTATGGCATGACTGAGAGGTGATGGCTCTCTTCCTTTGCACATTCTGGAGCAAAGAGCAGCTTAGGAAAGATAAGGTCACCTTGAAAGGCAATGTAGCCCAGGTTTGAGAAATTTGGGATCAAGAACCTTTACTAGCTACAGATGAACTCCACTTGTCCTCACCTCTGTTAAAAGGCCCTTTTTTTTTTGTCCCACCCGCCCCATTTTAATTATTTTTTTTTTAGTTAAGGAGTAGAGACAACATGATATTTGTCCCTCTTTCACCTCTTTTGTAAAAGCTAAAAGCCATAAACAAAATTTATTGCTGTTGGACCAGATCAGAGTCCATAACCACAACAAGGACTTTGTAAGCTGGACAAAGCTTTCTTTTTGATTGCTCTCCATATCTGGCCTTATAGAGTCATGTTGCATGCAATGCCTGGGTTTTTGTTGCTTTGTTTTGTTTTGTTTTTTATTTCACCATAGGCTTTCAGTATTATTATTATTATTTAAATCATTGGTTTTTTTCCATGAATTCTAATTGCTAATCTGTTTAGGGTATTAGCATTACCACTGTTCTTGATGTTTCATACTTTGGCAGCAAATAAAGGCCACAGTCATGCTGGTGTGATCCTGTTTACCTATTTGTTGCACATGTATATGAAGGAAGACAATCCTTGCTTCAAAAACCTTGAAATTGAAATAGGCTGGTTGTAGGCAGTCAGGGAAGAGTACATATTGAAAGAGGCAGGGATTTGAACAATCTGTAGTATACAGTGTAGTAGATGCAGGGGAAGCAGTACTTTCCAAATGGAATTCATCTCATCCTAGGGAAGCACATAAAATGTTGGGGTTGTATCTTACCTTACTGCTGTTCCTCTTCAGGGATTACAAAGGGATCCTAGCTCCAATCCTGTAAATGCTTCCCTTACAAACCTCTAAAATGAAATGAGATGAATTCTGCTTTCAATCATGTTTTTTCATAGCTGAAGCATAAAAAAAGTTGAACAGATATACCCTGGAAAACAGTGTGGGGGGCTGATCTATGAGACAGTGTACTCTTTAATGTTCACTTGCCTTTTAAAAAGGGAGAATTTAAAATTAATTTGAATTAATTTGAATGTGAAAATGTGGGCAAAAACATCTACCCACTTCTGTCTCAGAATTCTTATACTTAAGTCATAAGACACCCAAAAAGGCTGAAATTTGAAATGTTTGAAGTAGCATTGACATTATCACTCAGTGAAAAGCAGTGTCTTTGCTTGAAGGAAAATTAGTTTTGAATGCCTAGACAATTAAAAAGGTGCACCTCCAACATGTCTAGTGAAAAGTTTTTTGAAGATTTTACAAGGTTGTTCTCTTGTACTGAGAATTGCCTCCATTTATGAAAGCTAATTCCAACTTCTTGTGTTCATCTCTTTTTATGTTACCAATGTAAGAGTGTGAGGGCCCAGCCTCAGTGCATCTTTTTGTCTGGATCCCATTTGAATGGATTCTGTTACTCTAATTACTGAGAGGAGTTAGAGATAGCAAAGGTGGGGGGAGAAAACACAGAAAAGCAGCAATATGTACAGACAGGGAGGAATAAAAGTCCTGACACTGAGGCTGCCAACATTGGTGGATTTTGTGAGGCTTCCATGGTAGACTGAGGATCCCTGTAATTTGCAGTATTGTTGCTGTGGGGACCTTGCTGTGATAGTATTTGGGAGGAGTTGCACTGTAACCAGCTGCAGCTGGCTTTGTAGGAGCTCTTGACACATTCCAAACACAGTGTGCTTTGCTCAGCTTTGGCAGTGAGCTGGCACAAAAGTGTGCTGTGCTGCTCTCTAGGAATGACCATGGGGATCTGATGCAGAAAAGATAAAGCACTCTGAAATCACACTTTATCAAGTACTTTGTAATTTGTAGACACATCTATGGTTTACAGTAGAACAAATGAAATCAGAACGTAACCCACCAGAGTAAAGTTGAGAGGAAAAAGGGAAGAAGGAAAAAATTATGGTACTTTCTTTTATTTTTTTTTAAACAAGCACTCCCAGTGTTTCTATGTCACCTAAAATGAAACAAGATAAAGAACTCTTTTATGAATTGTAATTATTTATATAGATGGGAGAATATTCTTTAGTGCAGTGTACATGTAAATAATTTGACCCACAGGCCTTTGGGACAATATTAATAAAGGTGCATGATGCTCACAGGACTAGAAGCTAGAGTTATCTTTGGGACCTAGAGGTATTACCCAGTATCTGTAAATATTCCTGCTAGGAGCTCAAACTTGGGTACTTTTTTAGCAGAGTGTCTGTTATGCTGTATTTGCTTAGCTTGGCACTTGCTTCATGTGGAGTGTTTTGGGGGAGATGGGGAGGTTGACAGCTTTCCTTTTTTTCTTCATTTTTTGGTTTTGAAATCTTTCCACCAAAATGGAAGCAATAAAATAAATCAAGAAGAAGGGAACACGAAAGAAATAATTAAGAGGATAACTCCATCTCCCAGTTCTAATTTATGTAATTTCAGTCCTCTGATACCTTCTGCTAACATCACACTTGTGGCCTGGAAACTTTCTAGTACAGGTGACCTGTGTCAGTAAGTGGTTTAGATTTAAACATGTAATAAATAAGTACTACATTGTGAGATTGGACATTGACATGAAAGATTTCACTGGCTTGGTTTATAGTGCAGCCCTGCAAGTGAGCTGTGAGGAAGGGATTTGGGAGGGGCTTAAAATGATGGAGCTCAAAGAACCATTGCCGCTGGATAAATGGTGATGCTGAATTACACGCTGGGATATGACTGGTGAAACAGCCATGTATTTGCAGCTCAGCTGGCTAAACAGTAATGAGTGCTGCAGCATGGATACAGCACCTTGAAAACTTTTATTCCAATATAGATAAATATGAAGGAGGAACAATTAGAAATGAAGTTGTTTTGTGTTAAAATGTTATAAATGGTGTTCACCAGTAACTCTTGAATGTGACCAAACCCATAATTTTCAGATGAAGAAGAACATAGTTCTAAACCACCCACCGGGTGGAAATAGAGCCACTTAGGGAAGGAGGGGTTGTAATTAAATAATATAATTCTCCCTGGGTGAACTGTCACTTAAAACTAGTTTGTGTCTGAGTCAGACAGAAAATGGTTTTAATATCTGAAGACATTTTGTGGATGATCTGAAGTCAGACTATATTAAGAAAATCTTAAAGGTCTTCTTTAAAAGCTCGTGATCTGCACAAACAGCCACTAAGCTGGTGTGATGCAAGAAGGGATGACACATGGTGGCATGCCATGGAGGAAGGACATTTGAATTAAAGTTTAATGGACTGGGAGAGCTAGTTTAGGACAGCAAAGTTACTTCAAACTTGATATTGTATCAATTTCATCTCTACTGATTGAATCACACTCAAGTGTATAATCCAACTTTCATAGAAAAGCCTCCATTGGCTTGAACCGAGCAGGTTTTTGTGAAGGAGATATGGATAATGGGAGTGGTGTGGGCTGGGCAGGAGAGCCCTGAGCTAGTGCCAGTGTGGGAGAAGCACATAAAACCCGTGCTCAGCAGATGGGTGGGGAAAGCCTGTCAGTCCCTTCTCCTGAGAGTAAGCAAGGCCAGGCTGGTTGTCACCACACACAGCTCTGACAAAGGGGATACATCCACTTGGCCAGCCCCAGGGACCTGCTCTGGGCAGGTCCTGAACAGCACTGGGGTGAAGTGGGGAATGGGCAAACTGAGTCATCCAGCCAGGGAAATGGACAAGTTCAGGGAGTTGCTGCCTTTGGCACAAAATGGTGTCAGCGTGTTACTGTCAAATGGTGAAATTTTCCTTCTCCTCTTCAATGTAGATTGCATTCACAGTTCTGCCATTTTCCAAAGAGGAAACTGACATACAAGTAATGCAAAAATTGCATGGTTTGCACCAATTTCTTAAAAATACAACCTTGCATAAGGACATTACTTTGAGGGTAGTGTTTCAGCAATTAGAACATGAACACCTCCTCCCTGACTACCTTGCACCTGGCATTAGATGACAAGAATCTCTTCATTCCAATTTTCATTCTTGCTTTTTCCTAGAATGGAAAGACAGCCATCATTTTGTTCTCTTACGTGAAAATTGCCCTGTGAAATGAGGTCTCTCTGGCCTACTATCATCTTTCCAACACAGGCACATATTTAAGGAGAGACTGTAAAAAGCAGGGAGGTGTATAGCATTCTATCTCTGGCAATAGTGGCTTAAGCATTCCTTCAGTATCAACAACTAATCTGCAAAAGACAATTAGATGAAGTGTTAAGTCCCTGAATTTTCTGGATGCAACTTCCTTTTGGATTCTCAAGCAAAACTTGGTATTATTTGTGCAGAGTTTTATAGAGTTAACAATTTGTATGTCTAGACAATGGGCTAGAATGGGGATAAACCACTCTTTGAGTTATGCTTCCTTACATAATTTTAAGATTGATGTTTTCTGACTGTGCCTTATAAGTCACTAAACTGGCATGAACTGCTTGTAACAGGCATTGCAGAATGCTGAATTAAAAAAAAAAAAGATAAAAGAAAACAAAAAAACACCTTGAGAGCTTTGCAATACTCCGGGTACTTTAAGAAGGTTTGACCTTCGCAGGGCTACAAACATTAGGGACAAACCTTTTCATCCTTGGTTTTTTTCCTCAGGCTGGCAACACTTCGGAAGTTTTAGCAAGATTTTGGGTTTTCCAGGAGTGAGATAAAACTAGAATACCAAAGGGTCTTGTTGGTAGGGTTAAAAAGTAGGTAAATTTTAAAAATAGCTACCACTTGGTGCTGTGGATTGGAGACTTGAAAGCTGGCTTGGAGATGGAGCTCTAGGGCAGGAGGTCAATCTTTGCTGTCTTTGTGCAGACCCATCCAAGTCTTAAGTCAGAAGCCTCTGAAAAGTGTTACTGCATATATTCATTAGAGAGTCCTTGTTAAAATCTACATTATCCATCTGTGTTTAAAGGGAGCTCAGCAGTCACAGCCCTCCTGCATAACAAACACACAGTGTGCTTCCAGGACTTGGTCTGTCCAGCCTAAGAACAGAATCAGATCTTCAAGGACAAGTATTTTTGGCACGAAAAAAAATGAAAAGAAATTGGCTTAAGGGAGAAAAGAGAAAACAACTGCCACTGCCTGGTGTGTATAGCTCCCAGTACCTATGGACCACACACTGTATGTCATGATTTCTTCTCTGGCACAAGGTGTAACTAAATCAGTCTTCCTGAAATACCTGGTGTAGTACTATGGGAAAGTGTTCCAGAGTGAGAGCAGAAGCAGGAAAACCTCACCTCTTGGAAGACAGGCAAGCTTCTACCACCAGATCCAGCATACAGCACTGGGAGCTGCCTTTCTCAAAAGATACTGGATTTCTCTTCCACAATTCTGTAGCTCAAACAGTCAGGAGCCAGGATGCAGAGCTAAGGATGAGTGCTTGCATGGTAGAGCAAAGTGTAGAAATGATTACAGTTGTGAATAACAGCATGTATAATATTTGAATATAAGGTTTTGTTTTTCAGAAGACATGGAATAAATCCCATTCAAAATTTTAAATCATGGTTAGATTTGCAAAGCCAAGTGCCCATAGTTAGATGCAGGTTACAATGCTTAATTTGATCCAAGGTCGGTTAGATATTTGGGGGTACCCTGGCACACTGTAATGTGCTGGGTGCTTATACAAGCAATTCCTCATTCATTTGAAAGGCCATTTTCTGGTTTCAGACACTTTAACTACCAAATTCATCACCAGGCCACTTAAAGTAAGATCTCTTTTCAGATCCTCCATTGCTGCTGAACTTGCATGACCGTGCAGTGTTTCAGCCTGCACACTTCGGTGCAAGCAGGAATTGGGCTTTGCACTTAGGCCTACAAATCATCAAAAGATGCAAAAATATGTGCTGCCTTTCCATCATGCGTCTTCTGGTGGGGCTTTTCATGTGCTTCAAGTAAATGCAAATATCTGTGCCAAGGGAAGAGCCTGGAACCTGGTAGCCGTGATTCTGCTAAGCAACATCCAAGTGTGATTTTCATCACTGCAAGCTTAGAACAGAGTAGAGCCTGGAAAAAGTTTTTTGGTATCTGTTTGTATGCATGTACAGTTAAGAAGAGAGAGGCCCTAAATTTTTCACAGTGTTTATAATAAGAAATCCAAATTTGATGCTAAAGTAAGTAGATTCAATTCTGGAAACATAGCAGGAACAGATGAAGTGAGTAGGAAGGTGTCATTTCTATGCAGCCTCATGTAGAGTAAAGCTGTCCCTGCACAGCAGATGGGTTTCTTAAGTACATACACTGTTTTTGGAACACAGAATATTTTTCTTTAATCGGGTGTTTTCTCTAGGCTTCATGTTTTCTGACTATTGCACTCTATTTAATCATGGGATGAGCTCTCTCTCACTTACAGTAAACTCTCAGTGTATATTCAGGCCTCTGCCTGCACTGATACACCTAATGATCCCACTGCATTCTTACCTGTACTAATGATTACACATACCAGAAGGAGTTTAGAAGCAAAAAGAATTGAGAACTTTGCTCAATTTAACAGACATTATGCATAATTCCAGTAGAGTATATGTTAAAAGTATCTCAGTAAATAATTTTCAAAAAATTATTCTGTTTCTAAAAAAATCTTCCTGATATAACTGGCATCTTCTTCTTTAATTTAAATTTGTTTCTCAGTGTTTAATTTCTTACTACTATACTATTTTCAAGTAGACAAAAATAAACAAGAAAGTACATACATTTTCAGGGGCCAAATCACTAAATACTTACTCTTGTGCTTTGAAAATAGCAGGGAACAGAGAATTATTTGAAGATATTGTCCAGATTGTGAAAATTCTGTTTTAAGTTGATGCTGATCCTGACTACAGACTGTGCTGCTTTCAGCTCATGAAAGAGCTGAATGACACATGGTTCCATGCCATGGAGGACATTTGAATTGAAGTTAAATGGACTAGGAGAGCTAGTTTAGGACAGCAGAATTACTTCAAACTTGATATTATATCAATTCCATCTCTACTGATTGAATCACACTCAAGTGTGATGCTATAGCTGTCAATGGACTGGGAACAGACCTACTCACAGGATAAACTGCCTTTTCAAAAGGTGCAGACTGCCTGTGCTGTATTTTATGACAGAAATATTCAGGGTAATTAAACAACTAAACACTAAATCTGCTATTTTAGGAAAACTATTGCATTTTCCTTGCTTTTTTTTTTTTAACATATGTTGCACTCCAGCATCACCTAGCAAACATACTCAAAACATAATAATAAAACATAAAGCGTAATAAATACACAACACTGAGGACCGATTATAATGGTGATTCCAGATTATGGAAATAATTGTCATGTAGTTTGGCCTGTTGAAAAAGACACCAAAAACTTGAAAGTTGGAGAAAAATGAATTATAGCATATTTGCTAAATCCCCAAAACATTGCCTCTGATTTACCACTGTGGATGAATCTGATGCTCTTTAAAAAGAATAAAAGTTCTGGAGCCCTTTAACTTCAAATTAATAAAGACTGTGTGGTAATGTAATTCCAAATCACTACAGCTGTTTCTTTTATTAGCTGTGGCTTCATGTTTCTGTCCTTGACACTTAAAGATCAAACCTACTTAAATATGAATAATTTAAAATGTGAATTTACTTCAATATCTTATTTTGCCAAGAAGCTCAGCAGCTCATTATATAAGAGGAATGTGTCACAGAGGTAGTCATCTCCATAGTGGTGGTGCAGGCACGATGCTGCTCTTCCCACTGTGCATCCCCCACCCCCAAAACCTCTAGCACCTGTGCTGGAGCATTTGTCAAGCAGGTAGTGACACACAGGCTGTGTCCTGAAAGAAGTCATGAGTCTGTAAGGGCATATTTACACCAGGAAAGGGACTCTTATTTCAGGAAAAACATACCAGTTGAAGCCACCCCTGCACAGCAACGTGGAATCCTCCATCCAGAAGTAGCAGGACTGAGTGGGACTTTGCAGTTGCTTCTTCTGGTTATGACTAGCTGCTCAGTGAAGAGACAGTGGAACTCGAATGGAAATGCTCCTGTGGTATCCACAGTCCCTCAGGCAGGGTAATAGGAAGATATTTCAAGGATAAAAGGTAGGGTGAAGATTAGGAAGAAGCAGGAGTGGGAAAACAAACACAGGGAAAATGAGGAAGGAGGTGGATGAGAAAAGACTTAGGGAAGGGAGAACAGACCACTGAAAAGGGTGTCAATGTGAGAAGCCCAGATCTTTTCCAGGCTCCAAATGGTTGCCTCAGTGCTGGTGGTTCTGCTGTTCTTCAGGGACTACAGAAAAACCTGAATCTCCCTGCACACACAGTCAGGGATTCAACTGAATTTTCCTGCATTTTGGAAAATAGCTGCAAATCAAGAGCTGAAGCACAGGTGTCTGTGAGCTCCTGCTCTGCAGCCTTGCAGCAGCTATGGTGATTCCAGTGGATCTGGGAGGGTTGACCTGAAATGGGACTTTCTGCAGTATTCTACTTATTGTGTGTTCCTTGTTTACCAGGTGACAAATGTAACACATCTGACAATACTGAGTTTGTTTTGCAGAACCACCAAATGCAGCCCTCACAGTTGCTCAGTTTGAGCTTTGCCTTAAATGCATCAGGTGCTAGAAAACAGCGAGTGCTCGAAGGGCACTGGTATTTCAAACTGGGCACTTAGAATAATCATCCTCTGGAATATAATTTTGGCTTTTTTTTTTCTTGTGTTCCAGAATCCTGGGCATTTCTCTGAGACCAAATAAACCACACAGTTTTGTAGAGACATTGCAAAGTAATTAATGTTTGTAATGCACAAAGAGATCATAGTTAGAGCCCCAAAATCAGTATTTTTTATGTTCATTATTTAGTTGGATTTAGTGGTGAGTTCAAGCATTGAATTCAGTAGGCTAAGGAAGAAGGATACAATAATTTGTATTTCATTCAGTAAATATGAAAAGACAGTATAGGAGAATTCACATGTGGGTTCACAGGCTGTTACTGCAATGTAAATTATTTCCATCTCTTTTGAATAATGAATGGGTAGATAATAGGATTTGTAGAAATTAGCCTGCATACTCCTCTCACTAGTTTGGGGATTTAGAGTATTTTTTGTTTGCTGTAGGATGAGGATGAAGAGAGTTCAGGGAGGAAGTGGAACACTGCACGAGAGAGCAGAGGTGCTGTGGCCAAGCTGGAGGAATAGCGAGCCAAGCATGGCATTATTGATTGGGAAGAGGGAGCTGGGTTTGCTCAGTAACAGTGGAATGATTAAGGAGGAAAGAGTTGTGAAAGTTCACTATGAAATATGGGAGTGAGCTAAACAATTTCTTTTCTTTGATCTCCGTTAATTTATAATCTTATGATGTTGAGTCTCCTGGCACTAGAGCTTTTACAATGAATAGCTGAAAGTACAAAATTTGATTTAAATTGTACTGGTCTTGTGTTGAATGGCTGCCTCTATTCTAGAAGTCACTTGGAGTTTTACCCTTTCAGCTGTTGGGTAGTTTAAATGCTAAACATTTAATTTACTTTAGACAGCTCTGCAAACAACAGCTAACTACAGACTGCTTAATTAATGTGGCAACAGCCTTCGCATCAAAGTTTAACCAGAGTGCTTTGGTTTCTTTTAATGATAAATGAATATATTCTCACCAGTACAAAAAGCTGAAATAGTTCCGTGTTTTAAATTCAACTTCTGATTTGCCAGTGTTTAGTATCTTTGCCTTTTTGTTATGCTAAACTAATAACGTAAAACAAAACGATAGTCAGTGTGTGTCTGCCTGAGATGAACTGTACTACAGAATTGTGCAGTGTTACTTCTTCCATCAATGAGAAGGAGCCAACAATAGTTGCAATAGGATTAGAAGTTATATGTAGCTCAGATGTAAGCCTATTAATTTACCTTTTTAAAGATTTCATTGTATTTACCTTCTTTCTCTTTAGTTTTTATAAATCTCTTCTTTCTAGTAAGTAAATGAAAAATCTCTCCTTTCCTGTTTATCAGACTAATTCTTTCAAGTTCTTATGTTTTGATATATTTTTTTGAGGAATAATGGTTAGCCAGTCAAATAATAGTTGTTAGAAATATGTGCCTACACCTCCTTTTAATAATTACTTAAAATGTGTAAACAGTTTAGTTTTCTAAGTCAAAAAATAATCCTCATTTAATTTACATGGTAAATAATTCAATGTGATTTTATGTTATTAAATGTGGGAATATCATTACTCACTTCACTAGTCAGAAATTCTGGAATTTTTGTCTTTATGTTCATTGTGTAACAAACAAATTTTCCTTGGACCCCAGAAATAATTTTATCAAATTGTTCTTTCTTATTATCTCTGTATTTTTACATCCCTGGAGCCTCCTGAAGTTATCTTTCTCCTTTACAATTTTATACATTTCTCTCATACATAGAAAGGAAACATCTGGCTTTTTTTTTTTAATGAGAGCTGTTCGCTCATTGACCAAACAAGCAGCGAGGAATCTGTTGTGTGGTGGTTATTGCAAGAAAATGAGGTAGTAGTCTCACTAATAATTACTAAAATTTGTATTAACTGGTGCTGTTTCATTTACTGAGTCAGCTAATCTCATACTTTCACCCTTACAAAAAAACAAATCATGTTTAAAAACGCCTGGTGTGGAAAAATGGTACTTTCAAATGTAGAGATTAGAAACATTTAAAACATACATATCTGTGCTTAAAGATGCCGACTCTTAATTCTCCCCTGTCTAGAGCTTTCCTCTTTTATCTTTGAAGTTCTGTCATTATTCCATGTTTGTGCCTTTGGTTTATTTTTGTATCCTACAGAAATTAATTCACACTGTTTAGATCCAATCTTTTTAGAATATTTATGAACGCAATTTATCAACAAGTTTACATTTTATGCAGCCTGTGGAGTTGGATTTTGGAATTTGCTTTTTTAGTAGTTCTTTTGTGGAAGAGAAATCTTTCAGGCATGAATTGATAGTCCAGATCTTTTGAGGTCTGTCTGTGCTAACCTATGACCTCTGTTCTTAGGAGGTCAGCATCTGAGGGCAGGAGATTAAGGCAGTTAAAAGATTGGAATGGGAACTGGAATGGAAAAATTAGCCAGCACATTTTGGGTGGAAAACATCAAAGTCATCAAACAATTTGCTTATTTTAAACTCAGTTTAAGGGTAACAAGCTAATTGTACTGTGTTTGTTGACGCAAGCAATTTATATTATTTGAGAACATTACCACTGAAGAATTTTTTTTTTAATTGGAGAAACATAATGCCTCTTTAGTATAAATGCACTATGTATTTTGTATTCTAAATGGTTTTGTGCAACATTTTTAGATAATAATTCAGGATCTGCTCATACAGTCTGTGTGCATTTAATTAGCTGTATTGCTTACAAACAGCAATAGTAAGAGTTGTAGAACCTGAAACTTGCTTGTAGTCTGCTGAAGACCCCTTGCTGTTGTTGGAGAATGCAGGTGCTCTCAGTACAAGGGAAAAATTATTCCCAAAATAAATTTTTCTAACTCCAGAATTTTCAAACTCATTTGTAAGCATCTCTCCTTGTTTCAGTTTTTGAAGTGTGAATTCCTTTCCCATACAAATTTGTGACCAAGACATGTTCTTTTATAGATTATAAATTGACTTACAAGAAAAGACACCATTGTCTCTTTGTTCTTGTCTGACATAGTTCAAAATTCATTAGTGTGTGTTTTTAGAAGAGTGACAACTTCATCTTTCATCTGTGCATTGATTTCAAAAATGTTATTATCTAGAAGAAGACACCTTCCCACATCTGAACAATTATGCAAGTTTAAGGATTTGTGTAAGCAATCACATTTTTTCCTTGGTTGTTTAAAGTGCAAATGAAAGTGGTTTCAATATCATAGGCAAAAGCCAGAGTAGTGTTTCAGCAGGCAAACCCATCTAGCAGGAAAGAAAACAAAAGTTCCAGGTACCTCTCAGCTCAAACTTTGACTCTCAGCATATGGATTATGGTACTTCTACTATAGGTATGGCTGCTAATTAAATTAAAGTACTATAGTACAGTTTAACTCAAGAAGACAGCCATCTGTAAACCTCAGTGTAATCTCCACGTTTTCTTGTTCTTTGGATAGTGAAGGATATGAGATTTAAACCCCTTTGCAAGCTTATAACTTTACAAACTCTTCCTCTAACTGTCAAAATCTTCTTTTTGCAACTTTTAGCCCTGATTTGCATCTGAGGGGAAATAGAACAAAATTATCACCATAATTTCTTGTTCTTTCATGGAGGGAAAAGAAGGGAAAGCAGGAGGAGCTGCTCTCGGGGGTGCAGGGAGTGCTTTGTTTCCTTCCTGCCATTTCACTGGGTTGCTGGAGGAGCTCTGCCAGCTGCAGGTCTGGCTGTGCTCTGCCATCCCAGAGGCGCTGCTGGTCCTGGATGTGTCCTGCATCCTCACTGCTGCTGCCACTCCTGCATCCCTAGGAGTGCCACAGGCACTGGGAATCAGAGAGCATTTGAAGGGGCAGAACCAACCCTGAAGGTTATTGCATCTTGGAGACCTTCTTCCCTGTTTGAATTCTTGGGATAAAATGGGGTAGCTTCTGATCAGCCATTTTGGGCTTCTTGCTTGTCAGCACTCTCTGTGGTTAAATAATCCATGGTTGGAGAGCCAATTCTGTTTTACAGAATGGCTTTGGTTACCCGCTTGTGAAAACTCATGAATCCTTGTGAAGGAACAGAAGATTTGTTAATTGGTAAAGAAAAAATGTTAACTACAAAGATAGTGTGCCTGACTTGACTTAAGATAACTTTCTTGTTTGCCTGAGCCATTTCTATACCTTCCTTCTGTTCTGTATGTTTACCAGTAAACTCTTCAATGCAATCCTTCTTAGTCCATATAATACTTAAAATCGCTGTAGTTTTTTATTACAATAGTAATTGCGATTCTTGGCTATTTGAATTATTAGCAAGCAGTGATGCACACACATTTTTTGATCTGGAAGTACTGCTCCCCAGGCTTTTGCTGGATGTGTGTAGCCTCTTGTTTCATGATGTTTGATGATTCAAGCACCATGTCCACAAGCCTGCTTTTCTTAATATCTTTTCCCACCCTTTAAAAGTAATCTGTAGATATCTGAGATCTGCAGATTGATAATTACTCTAGTGCACACTCTTTAAGGTGTTGGAGGTTTTTCATCCCTTAGTAATTGTGGCATTAATTCTAAATGTGCTAAGAGCTGCCTTCAAGTTTTGTGTGCAATAGACTACAGGGCAGAATAGATTTCTTGCTGAGTTTGTGGAAGGGTAATTCAAAACTCAAGAAAGTTATAATGCAATTTTTTAATGTTTTAGAAATTAATTTGACTTACTTATGATGAAACCCTGCTTTGTTTTTGCTTGGCCTTTTGAGAAATAGCAAGAGGATATATCCTCAGTTCCCTTACATCTTGTTTTCACAACAAAAAATGCTGTAGAGATAGACAAAACTGTTTAGAATTACTGCAAATAGTATTTTTTAGGCTTATGTGTTTGTGAAGGTTGAAATTTCTGGCAGTGCAGCTGTGCCAGATTCCTGGCTGCAGACCCTGGTGCTCTTGGAATCAGTGTCTCCAAATGGACTCTGTAATTTTCCTCAGCTGAGTCACTTCCTTACCATGAATGGCCATAAAGAGATTATTACTTCTGCTTTGCTTTCTAGGGTTTAGCCTGCACTGCCCCCCTCCTTTTCAAAATAAAAACTCATCAGAAAACACTTTTTGTAGAAAGTTGAGGTCAGAGGATTTTTCAGAAAACTGGATTATTGGTGGCCTTTTTTTTAAGGGACTATTGAGGTTTGTGTTCCTCATCTGTTTCCAGCTGCTGATTCGAATGAGAAGCCAGCAAAAAAAGCACGTTGGTTTTGTTTCTAAATAGTGGTTGAAGTTGTTTCCAAGTGCCAGGAGAACAGGAATGTGAGAGATACTTCAGGTGATAGCTGTCCATAAAATCATTGGAAGTATATGGTAATAAATCTAAGATGTTATATATAATTTTTCTTCATGACCCACATTTCTTGCTTAATTCTTGGATAAAATACAAATTAGTCAAATCTGAAAGATTCTGGATTTGTCAAAATAAGTGTTTACACCACTGTAAAGTTAAGATGCATTTTATAGAAAATTGACTTTTTTGTCAAGAGGAAAAAATAATTGTTAAATCTGTTGTATACATGTGTTGTACACACATATATGGTATATACAGCAGATTTATGAAAGGTTGCCTCAGTTGCTTTGAAGAAAGTGGATGCCAAAAGAAAGATAACTTAATAAGTTTTAAGGTATCAGCCAAAATGAAGCTATAATAATGTAGCTGTGTTAGCTTGCTCTTGTTAGGCCAGGTAACAACAGAAGTAAAAATGTCACATGCCCTTTTATCATCTACAGTGTTGCCTGTGTAAGAAGGCCAGTTGAGAATTTCCAAAAACCTGCAAAAATTCTTGAATTACAGATTCTGGTTGAGACTGTAAGTGATAAACTATATGAAGGTGGTGTTAGTACTGGAAATTAATTGTGACACTGTGTGCACACTAATCACTGTAGTGAAACATCCAGCTGCAATAATGAGATGCTGTGTTGTGAGCAGGATTCCACCATGTTCCCTTGCTATGGTAGCAGGTGGTAAATTTGCTTAAGCTTGCATATTTTGTTACATTGTAGAGTACTACAGTTTGTGTGTGGCATATAAATCCATTTTCATTTAGCTTGGAAATGTTTTCTTCAAGCAGATTCTCATTGAAAGAAAGATTCCACAGAGACAGGTTAAATGTTTTTATTATTATTTTATTTTTATTATTATTTATTAATTAGAACAAATATGTTTCTAAAAAAAAGCACTTCTATGTTAAATGTGTTAATTGATAGTTCAAGTTTAAAAATCCTTATTTCTTTGAAGTAGCCAGCCATGACCTCTGAAATGGTTCATTCCAATCAGTGTGTAAAGGCTAAATCAGTACATAAAAGCCAAATGTGCCTTTTAGGAGCAGAATCAGCATGGAAGTGAAGGTGGGGATGTGCAGAACTGGAGATGGGAAGGAGATGTGGTAACAGGTAATACTGGATGTGAGCTAGGTCGTTTGTGGGACTGGGGCTGACTGAATAAAGAGAATTGGTGGGTGGGCAGTGTTCACCTTTCGTGACAGACAGAGGCAGGGCTGCTTCTGATCTGATGCTTTCTGTGGGCTGATGACTTCCAGTGCTTGTAGACAGGTCTGCAGCATGCTTCTGCCCCAAAGCAGGCTGTCTGTAGTGTTCACTTTCCTTTTACCCCCATTTCCCCTGCAGAAAGCTAGAGAAGCTTCTTTAAAGTGCGTATTTCACCTGATGCAGAGGAAGGGGATTACCAAACATGGGTCAGCTGCTGACCAAGCTGACCAAGAGAGAAAACAGCACAGGCTGTAGCTGAGTGGTCCAGGGTGCACAGCTGGCCATGGCTTTGCTTGGCTGGGGTACAGCTCTTTGCTGGGGCAGGCTGGGGCTCACCCCCTTGTAGCCACCCAGGAGCCCCAGACACTCTGTGCATGGGGATGTACACTTTCTATGGAAGCCAGCACAAATGAAAGTATGTGGCACAGCTGTGGCTGCACTGAAGTGTGGTGAGGCCATGGTTTGGTGCTGAGAACCAGGCTCCCTGTAGGTGTGCTGTGACTGGAGTCCCAGGGTGCTCCCTCCTGGCACTGGGCTCTCCGTGACAAGACAGGCACTTGTAAAATTTCCCCTCTTGGTTTTCAGACAGACAGCACTCATGACACTGCCAAACACAGGCTGAGACTGCTGAGATGGTCAAGCAATGTGGCCAGGAGAGTTTTCCTGAGGATGCTGTAATCGACACAGCCCTGGAGACCTGTTTGGCAGAATGTTCCAGTAAGATAATTCTGCACATGTCACAGTCTCTTTCCACAAGGGAAAAGAGCCACTCTGAAAGAAAGACAAAAATGGGGAAGGTACACAGGTGGCCTTGGCCCAACCCTAGGTCATACCCTTTCTCAGAGGTTTCAAGACAAATTCCTTCAGATTTTGGAATTAACTTAAAATTTCTTGCATCAGTAAGTATTCTTAAATATGCAGTAAATTGAGTACATCTAGGTCATTGTCAGTGTAGGCATTGAACATACTGAGTTTTTTTTTCTTTATATGTACTTGTAAATCATATATGGAATATCTAGAGTGTAAACTTTCACCCAGTGGGTCTGTATCTCATGCCTGTATCCATTAATACATAGTTGGGTTTTGGGACTCTCCTCATCCCATGTTGACATTCCTTGGGGACACGCAGCTGGTGTTTAATTATGTTTAATTATGTCTGATCTAAGTTTGCCAAAACTCTCCCCAACAATTGCAGCAAAATTCTTCAGCCAGAACTGCTGGAGAGGCATCATTAACTTGAAACTAATGTAAATTTCAGAAAGCAATGCTTCTTTAAGTATAAAACATACAAGGTTTTTTAGCTGTTGTTGATTTGTCTGCACTGCTCTGTACAAGCCAAAGTAGTGGGAATCTCCAAGGTTCTGGACTGTGTTAACAGATTGAATTAAATTATTTTTTCCTGAAGGGGAACTGTGACTTTAAAAGAAAGGGATGCTGCCCCTGACTCTGAAGCCAGGTCTCTGCCAGGGTGCAGTTTCAAATTACCGAGGCTGGGCAGCTGCCTGGCCCCCCTGCACCCACAGCCAGCCTTGTAGTCCTCTGCCTGCAGGGTCACCAGTGCCGATCTAATTCCTCTGAGAGCCACTTTGGGGAGCGTAACTGAGCAAAAACTAATCCTGCAGGAATGAAAGGTGCTGAGCAGCAACTGGACAGAGAGGTGGCAGGGTGGGGGACGCCTCTGGTAGCAGCTCAGTGGGTTTGTCTGGAGTGAGAAACCCCACGGGGTGAGCCGTGTTGTGCTCTCTGCTCAGCGTGGCAGAGACATTCCCTGCTGGCAGCAGCTTTTTGGCCTCTGCAGTAGGAGCCATAGGAAGTCTGCCCTCGCTGGTGGCAGGTGGTGATTTAAGAGCCAGCGGGGTTCATGGGAGGAAAGTGTCAGGAACACAAAACCCAGCAGGGAGTTGGGTTTGGCCTCCAAAAGGCCAGAGGTATAATTAGGCATCAGCAAGACCTCGCAGAGGGTTTGGGGAGTGTCCCAGGCGAGGTCTTTTCTATTTGAGCTTCCTCTGCCAGACTGCCAGTGGATCCCGCTGCACACGGCTCCCCACAAGAGCCATGGTCCCTGCTTCTTAGCAGGGCTGCAGCTTTCCCTGGCCAGGGAGTGAAAACAGGATGCAAAAAGCAATCCTACCTATTTTAGATGCTTTGGTGCCACCACACCATTAATTTGTCCCTGAAACTGTACAGCACCATGAAGTTGGCAGCTGACTGGGAAG
>NW_005054417.1:907671-935185 GCF_000277835.1 Geospiza fortis | reverse complement strand
GCATTCCTCAGCTCTGTGCCTGACGTCCCTGTGGGGCCGGGGAACAGCCTTTAAAAGCTGCAGTGCTCAGGCTTAACTCACTGCTGACTCCCACTCTGGTGTTTTAGTACGTATGCAGTGGTCATTTCTCAGTTCCCTTCCTGCCTTTCAGCAGCTGCTCCTCAAAACTTGCAAAATGCAAGCAGTAGGCTTGGAGGAGTCAGCTGTGGTGTCATCACAGCTCTTCCTTCCCTGCCAGCTTCAGCCAAACAATCTGTTTCTTTTTTTTTTCTGCTTCTGTTGCATTAGTTTGAAGCGGTGTGAACGATGTGAAGGCAATTGGAGATACATACAGAAACTAGCATTTCCCATTGCAGTGTTCTGCTATTTCACATCAATCATATTATCTGAAGGGTGTTACAGTTTCAGAGGTTCACTTGGGAGCTTAAATGTACTAAAATTATAGTCTGCATTCTTCATGACAAGGGAAAAAATAACATAAATTTCGCATACAGTAACAGAAAACCATATTCTTTCCATCTGATTTTACCACATGCTCCAATTAGAGTGTTGGTATGTCATAGAGAAAAAATTAATATTTCAGGTTTCTTAATGACAGATCTTCCAGGGAAGTTTTCCCACCAAATGGGAAGGATTATATAGAAGCAGCACTTGAAGTTAGTAGTACTGTAATGCTGGAAGGCAGACCTAAGTGTCAGTAACTTTGTGAAACTCAGTCTACAATGTTGTGTTTTCCAAGCTTCCAAAAAAAGGGAAATATATATTCCCTGGTATTTCCAGGTATGTGTATTTTCCTAGTCATTGCTAGGACTCAGTGAGTTTTCAAAGGATTTATAAGTGCTGCTCAAGTATAAAAGTAACCTATAAAATGCTATTTTGCAATGTTGAGATAGTAAACTAGCATTATTGTGAATCTTTCAATCACCCTCTGTTACTAAGAAAATGGAACAGGTGTCTTAAAAAACTTCAAAAAAACAACCAGTTCATTTAAAAAAAATTAATTTACGGTAAAGCTCTAGAGTGATACTAATGCTATTCAGAGTTCCTTTTGTACAAAGAATGTGGTACTGGCAACTAAAGTCCTGATTTATTGATGACTTCCCTTTCTATAAGACAGCTTATGGTTTTCTTCTTGTCATCATCATCAACAGAGGAAAGTTACCAGCTGAACTAATTAATTCTGCAAGTCTTCATAGGAAAAATAATTTTGCAGCTTTTTTTTTCTAACTGATATGCATGTGATTTAAGCTCTGGAGGCAAGAGGCAGGGTAAGGTATGGAAATGCAGACAGCTGCCTCTGAAAGAAACAAAGCTTAAAGGAAGCTTAACATGCTGAAATCAAGGGGGGCACATAATCTCCATCCTAGGGTGCTAAAGTACTGAGTGTCACATCAGTCCAGGGTTATTAACAGCTTTTGCTTTGAGATATGGACTTAGGACTAAAGAATGTTCATGAAAAAAGGATATAAGAACTGCAGGCAATGGCAATCAATCCTGTCCAATCTCAAAATATTTATGACAGCTTTGCATCCCGCAAATAGAGAAGACAGGAAAATTATAAAAAGTGAATGAAGTGCAATGTTAGTTTATCAGTTCCAAATTGTGCCTTATTTTTTATTATTTACTTTATCTAGTATTTGTATTCTGTTAACTAGATAACTTTCTTAGACAATGGAAATATACTAAAGGTAGTTTGGCCTTCAAAAATGAACTGTTACAATGCGCAAAGGAAAATTATTAGTAAAAAGAAGGTCCAATACATGAACTATGAAATAGGTGAAAAATAGTTTACTTGGAGGAAAAAGAGCTTTACTTGGTTTTGAACCCTCCCCTGTAATTTACTATTTAGAAATAGAAATGGTTTTAACAACACAGTGAATATAAAAGTTCTGTGCCTTGTGCAGCATCTCCCACTTATGCCAGCATCACCACACAGATGGCCTTTAAACACAACAATATTAAGAAATAGTCAAGTAAAAACAATTTTCCTAAGTTGCACCCTACTATTTATGTAGAAGATAAAGGGGCAAGGGACAGAATTTAAACTTGACATTTGTGGGGGAAAGCAGAAGTTATCATGTCCTGCCTTTCCTGCTGGTGTGTCTCCTGTGGTTGCCCTTGGTCCCTGGGGAACATTGGGGTAGATTGGTCTTCCCCTTTTCCTGCCTGCCATGGTTGCCCCAGAGTTTTAGTGTCAGGTTACTGGAACTCTGTGGAGGCTGGAATTTTGCTGGTTTTTGGGAGTCTGTAGAACAGTGGAAGCAGCTCTTTTGATAGCATCTAGAGTAGTTTGGGGAAAGAAGATAAATTATCAGGTCCTTGATTATTTACTCCAGTTCATGCCTAGAGCAGGCTAAGCTCTGCTGAGCTTCAGGTGCCTCCTGACTCCCCTTCCTAAAGGCACACAGACGAACTGGGAATGGCAGGGGTATAATATATTTCAATGAGTAGTGTGTCTCCTATACCAGATGAGCCTGGGAATCAGGTAGTAGGATTTCTTTCCCTTCCTTGCTGTGCCAGTGTAGTGCAAAAGCAAACCACTTTGAACAGATCAGGGAATTTGCTCTAAAGTATTGATGATGGTTTCTCACCTCTTTTAATAGCCTGACCAACCTCAGTGTTGCCAAAGCCTTTGTGCAGTTTCTGTAAGAACAGATAATTGTTTGCAGCGTCCCTCTAGTGCCATTCACAGGTTGTGCTAACTGCACTGTCAAGTCCTCTGCAGAGAGGGAGGCACATTGTCTGGTGTTCAGTGGTGCAATTCAGTAATTCCTGGCTGCTGCCTCCTTTTCCTGAGATGCAGTTTGCTTTCCTGATGTCAGGCCCATTGGGTAGGAAGGGCTGGAGAGATGGCTTTGTGCTTTTCTCATCCTGTGCAGAACAGCTTGCACCACAGCTGGAGTAGACTGGGAGAACAGTACTCCTCTCTCCCAAAATTATGTTTTCTTGCACAGCAACTGGAAACCTGCTAGGCAGCCAGCTGTAGTCTCATGGGTTTTCTATTACCTCTGTTAAGTCATGTGTTGCAGCTTTTCATCAGCAAATGTTTGACAATTCTGTATCATTGCACTGGCACTGCGAGGTATCATCTTCTACATCACAAATGCTGTTCAAACGGGTCTTGGCATGTAGCAATTTGCCAGCATCCCCTTATTTCTCAGGCTGAGTCATTGGCTGTGGGCTGTCTTTGCTCAAACTCCTCTTACTTCCTTTTTCATCTTAAAGGCACAAAAGAGGTCAAGACAGGGAAATTTGACCAAATTTTCAGAAGGCAATGGTCATTAACAAAAATGATGCGCTCACAGGTTACCTGGGTTTGGTAGGAAAGAAATTACAACCTGACTGTTGATGAAGTCAGTGATGATTACTTGTGTGATTAAGAACTGCTGGGGCAGCATCTGAGGCTGCAAGGGAGGGAGAATCTGAGGCTTTTGATGAATATTTGGGGTAATGACTCTGAGGTAATGTATGATGTGCTATATAGGTCAGAGTTAGAGTTTGGTTTCCCTCAAGAACCAACAGATCAGGATTTTAAGAAGGGCAGAGGAAGAATAGGGGAGTAGAATGGACCTGCTGCTGCTGCTAACAACCATTAAAAAAATACAAAGCCAGCTGCTCTCAGAGCAGAGCTTGATCCTTTCAGTGCCTTTAACAGCACAGTATATATTCAGAGGAGGGGAATTCATGAGGCCCTATGGACCTACACCATGGCATTACAAAAAAATGCAAACCCGAACAATGGGTGGCCTCAGCGGTTCCATCTGGCTCGCCATTAACAAGGTTAAAGTAAAGTGGGTTTCCTTGGCTGTGTCACACACAATTTACACTTCAGATGCTTTAACTTTGGAGCCAGACCGAAGGGAGCACCACTCTAAACGCACGCGGCAAGTCACCTAAGATGTGTGGTAAGCACATTTGGTATTGATGCTCTTTCAAAGATATAGAGTGGTAGCATTTAGATAATTTTAAAGTACTATTTCCAAATGCAGATTTTTTTCCTGAAATTTTTTTTAATCCTGTCAACAAACTAGAATTGCAGTAGAATATTGTTTACTCCAAGTAATTTACAGGCACAGTAATATTAGAGGCTGGATTCAGTAGCAGCAGAAATCATTAGAGGCCCTAGAAATGTTGACACCAGCATTTCTGGCATGAAAACCTCAAAACTTCAAACTGGACATTGAAGGTAAAAGGGATATTGATACATATAGGTGTATTCTGTTGTAAAGCATTCTGCTTTCAGAGCCACCAAAGTACTTAGATAGTAGCAGAGTTAACCATGACAGATAACAACCTCTAAAAAAATTTTGCTCTAGAGAGGCAGTGGTATGTCAACAGGTATGTTGGCCTGTTAACTTCTATGCCATTGAGTATAATAAGGCATGGGAATTATCCCAGCATTTTGCAGAAATCAGGTGCTTTGTCTCAGCTTTGACATACTTAAGGGAACCCAAACATCCTCTATGGTGTCCCACTCTTCAGTAAAAATCAAAATTGTTATTGAATGAGTATCAAAGTTAATAATTTATTCTCAAAGCTGTCTGTAAGACAAGCATTTGAGCAGTTAAATCCATGGTAAAGAGCTAAGGTAATTTACAGAGTGAGGATAGACTATTGTTGCTGCAGAGGTGTTCAAGGCATTCCTCAGAACGGAGCGAGTGTTGCCTGGATGACCTGGCCATCTTGGCTGCCTTTGACCATGAATTGTGAGTTCAGTAGTGGAACAGAAGTTAATTCTGCTCCTGAAGTTAAACAATTAAACTTGCATACCATAAGACCAGCGGACTTGCAGTTATCCTGGCAGTGTCAGCAGGCTCACATGGGAGGGCCTTCAGCTCATGCCATTCTGAGCTTCCTCCTTGCTGAGCTGTGCACTGCTGCTGTGATGGGATACACATCCTCCTGAGCATGCTGCAGAAGGATTGGCATCAGCCTCACCAGGGCTGAACAGTTGCTTTGTGCCTTCCAGGCTTTTCCAGCAGGTGAGACAGTGCCATTGCTGATGTCCTCCCTAGCCTTTAATGAGGGGCTTGGTGTGGATGACCCTCTTCTTGTTTATCCCTCTTCTTACTCAGTTGTTCAGCTTTCTGACCCACCCTTATGGCCCCTCCGTGCTGCCTTTTCATCTCTCTTGCAGAGACAGGAAACCTAGAACATGACACTTGAGTTTCTGACTATATGCATCAGTCCTGTAATCATAGCCATGATTATTGAAACATGCAGTAATTTTACAAATTTACAATACTGTAAATTTGAGAGACATGTCAAAGTTGCCAAGCTCCTCTCAAAGATTTCCTCCCCACTGAATTTGAGGTAACTACAGGCACAATAAATTGAGCTGAGAAGTCATCTCATGTAATTGGTGACAAACCATTGACATTCCCTTCTCCTATCCCTTTTTAGCTGCTCGTCTGTCCATGAGCAGGAGCTTTTTACTCAAGCCCTGCCTTAACAATAGCCTCAAAAGGAAAATAGAGAACTATTCTTGCTGAGCCCTGACAGGTGCAGTGCTTCCACATGAAGCATTGCAGTGGTAGGAAAATGAAGAAAGAATAACACAGTAAGGCAGAACCTGTGAAGGGGTAGAAGGAAAATAGTCAGGCTGCTAGTAAAAGCATATGTCCAGCTGCAACTCGCATGAGCATGAAGTGGGAAATGCCCCAGCTATGCTCTGCGTGAGTGGAGGGACAGTTCATAAAAAAGCATTAGTTAGCCTGAAATGGGGCTGGTTGATTTATGGAGAACATGTAAAAGAATGGTGTAAAAACCTATTTCCTTAGAGGAGGGACGTTAGGCATCTCTGTGCACTATATTTAGAGTGTATTTAACTCAAAGCACACAGCTCAGCTACTTTTTGTCAGTTAAGTTCTTTTCCAGCTCATTGTCTCTAACTGAAAGGAAATTCAGCCACAGCCACAAAAAGCTAAGCTGAACATCTGCATCTTCTGCCTAGACTCGGAGTGTGTGATTCTTTCATCCACTCTTCACATACACACACCTACTGGTGGGGATCAGATGGAATATTATGATATTGACAAATTCACGAATCCAGATAGAAATCCAGTATAGATTTGTGTGAAAGCCATGTGTGTGCTGTGACCAGGGGTAAATCCCAGACAGTGTGCCTGTTCCACATTGTAGTTCTCTGCAAGAGTGTTTGAGGACAATGGAAATTGCATTGCTTAATCTACTCCCTCCCACCTCCTGACAGTGTTTATCACACCCACAGTTGTGCCAATGCAATGATTTATGATTTTGTCTCAAAACTGGAGGTGTGATATGAAGCAAGCTAAATAAATGCTACAAATAGGGGGAAAAAAAGTAAGTGAATTAACTGAAATTTTTTCCTTTGAAAATCGGCTAGCATTTTAGTGACTGCATGGATCATCACAGGGATCATCCTTAGCAGTTTTTGAAAGCAGTTTATATGCCTTTGGAGGCATTCTTCTTGGAAAGGAGGCTGTTTACTCAGTAATTATCTTCCACTTATTTTTACATTACCCAAGGAAAAGCTGTGAATGCAATGCAAAATAGTTGAGCTGGAGTCCTGGTGACTTGCTGATGGTTCTGGATGGTTTGCAGCATTGGAGCAGGGTCCCTGACACTCCCTGCATTCTGCCTGGCACAGCACACTGTTGCTGGCTTGTTTTGCAGTACAAAGTATGAAAACAGAAGGACACCCTGGGAACTGCTCCTGATGCTGCCAAGACAGCAAGCAGTGGTGGCACTCACTGTGCAAAGCTTTGCAGGAAACTGGAATGAAATCTAAGCACAGTAGCTTATTGAGGAAATTCTAGTTTAGATTTTTTCATCGTTTAGAAAGTGTGTGCGTTCTTCATCTTATTCTCAAATCTGTGCTGCCTGCCAAGAGGGACTTGTGGAGGCGATTTCAGCATTTATGTGAAGTCCAATTAAGGTCATGATAGCCCTCATTTTCTGTGTAATGTTTCTGATGTAATTGAAATTACTTTTCACAACTTGTCTATGACTTTTCATGATAATAGTTGGACAGTGGTGAAATAGCTGTAACAAAGAGAACAGTTTCAAAATCAGGTATTTTATGCATTTTTCAGGATGTGCTTAATTCCTGCACTAGTGAATGGCAATTTGCGGCCTGATCACCATATGGTTGTACTTTGTTGTACCATTACTTTCCTTGATGTACCAGATATAATCCTGAGGGGCACAGACTCAGATCTTCTAAGCTATGAGGACCTTGCTTAGCTCTGAAGTCAGTGGGTCTTAGGCATTTAAATACCTGTAAGCATTTGATTATACCTAACTGTGTCACACAGGCTGCCTGTGACAGAGAAGGAAGTTTCTGTCACCAGCTTCTGAGCCTGGGAAGGATGAGACTTTTCCTAAGGGAAGTTTGTGGGCTGTGCTTGAAATCCAGAGTCCTGGGTGGCAGACACAGTTTCCCTTCATTTTGTGGTTATATGGGATTGTGTATTTCCAGGAATTTTGGATATTTTGGGTAGAAGGTTTGTAAGGAGAAGAGCCAAAGGGATCTTGCTTATGAGCAAAGTCCTTTTAGGTTTTCAAGAGAGAGGTTGGTTTAATAAACAATTGATTTGTTCCTGGAAGTATCCAGGAATATTGTAGGAAGTGACAGATTTCTAAAGGTCCGGTCCCTTGTCTTCTATGGCTAACCCTGTTCAGGTGTGACTATTTCCAACCTCACAAAAGGCATTTGGTTCCTAAATTTGATGTTTAGGTGCTGCCAAGAGACTCAAATGTCAAATTTAACTTGCTGTCTGTGTCTTGTGTCAGCTGGGTTTTTTACTGGACAGCAGCAACTCTGTGCTCTAGCTTCTACAGCTGAGTCGCTCAGGAATTACCAGGTTGGCTTCTGAGCTCTCCTCTTCACTTGTATGGCCCAAGCCGGTGAGCACACTTCTAACCTACTCAAAAGGTCCCCCAGTTCACCACATACCTTCCCCAGTGTGAAAGACAAGTTTGGATGCAAATCTGCCCTCCATCAGGAGATTGCTGTAATCTTCAGATGGTTGTTCAACCTTTTGAAGGAGGATTAGTAGGTTGTAGGTAAGACATCCAGGTTTCTCGTCTTCACTCGTTGTGGAACAAGGGTCAGTGACCAGTTGCAAGCACATTACACCCAGTGATGGAAGCAGCACAAGATATGGGGGAGACTGTACCTGACAAGGACAGGCAGTGATGGAGACTGTGAGATTCCATCAGGTGCAGAGGGTGGAGAGTTCAGCTACGAAGCAGCTCCTAAGGCTGGTGGTTTGGTTTTTCCAGTGGTGCAGTGATACAGTTACCCAGCACCCACACCCAGTACAATTTGTTATTGCACTCACTAAGATTTCCCACCTCTCAGGAGCAGCTGTGGGAAAGGACACTGCCACTGGAGGACACTGACTGGATGGCGGGGCCCTGCTCCAGCCTGATGCTGAGAAGCTGTGCTCCCTCACACTGCCTGCCAGAGAGCTCCCTCCTTCCTCAGGCACTCAGTGTTTATCCAGAATGAAAAAAAAAAGAAATTCAGTTTGCTGTCTAGCTGTGAGTTCAAATCCGCTGCCCCAGCTGTGATATTTTAAGGTCTTGTGGCAGAAGGATACTCTCAATTTTTCCTGCAGTAGATCTGTCACTAGAATAATTAACAGCTCAATGAATAGTAAGAATTGTCTCCATAACCTTGTGGCAGTATGGTAAATAATCATTAAAGCAGGAAGAAGCTGAGTTTCAGTCAGGGCTAATGAAGTCCTATGGATTTGATGTTATATGTTCCATTCCTAGCCCCTGCAGTATGTCACAGTCACCTTTCTGTGTATTCTAATGTGCCCCAGAGCCTGGGATCTGAGGAGAGCAGACAGGCTACCAGCATAACTGAGTAATCCTCTATTTTACTGGAAGTCAAGATTTTCCTTCCAAATTGGAAGAACATGTAACCAATCCCCTTGTAACCATTCCCCAGTTCTTTCCTGTGGCCTTTGCACCCTTCACTGAGTGACTGCAGAGACACACATGCCTTCTTCCACCCCAACCAGTGGTCTTGATTTATCACTAACAACTTTTGGGCTTGCATTAAAATGTGTTGCCCTTTCTGCCTCCGTGCACTTCCACTCTTAATGTACAGTGTTCCTGCCTTGCACAGTGAGTGCTACTGGATAACTAGAGCGCTGTTTCAGAGTATAAATGAATTGTTAAAACACAGACATGATGCTGACATTAATCATTCCTCTGGTTTGTGATTGCTTTCAAATTTGTATATTCAGGGCTTTCATAGTTGGAGTTGTGGCTTGGATGTGAATTTCTGATCAAAACTACAGGAAGTTGGTTTTGCTATGTTCAGTGAGCATATCCACTGTGTTTTCCTGTGGCAGCTTTACTCAATGTCCACTTGTAATCTGATCTTCCCCTGCCATGATCACAACTGGGGTGCTCTTATCTGAATTGTTCTTTGCTTTCAAACATTTTTTTAAAGTGTAGGGTTCCTATTTTATCAAATCTCCTAATTCAGAATTCATCAGTCCTGCCAGAAAAGCTGATCCTTGGCCTATAAATGTCCTTAATTTTGAGATAATTAATTCTTTCTTAGGCTTAAAGGCTGAGCAAAAATGGGCAGAAGATACATTACTCCTCCACTCTTGCCACAATTCTTTGGTTTTCTTTGTGATTTATGCTGTGTTCTGCTTTCAAATGTTCCATCAACCAGCAAACACAAATTTACAGGTGGAATGAAGGAGCTTCAGCCTACATTGCTGTGTGGCCTCACAGCTTGTACCAGCCTGACCTCTGCAACCAGCCTTGGCTGCTGCTGTGTGACTTTTCAGAATTTGTACACAGTGGGAAATTTTCTGTGTTACATTATTAAAGATAACAGAAAATAAGCTCAATGAAGTCATCAAAATTGCTCTGGATCTATGCCCTTGTGACTGACATCAGAACTAAGACCATTAAGATGCTCTGTTTCTGGGAACTAGCAATATTTTAGAAAACTTTTATTAACTTCATTGTTATAATTTTACTGCAGTGATATCACTTAATCTAAATAATCCCAGCCAAGAGGATAAAGTGATCTAGTTTACAACATATAGTGAAACTATTTATGTTCCATTATTTTTAACTGTACACAGAATTAACAAAATTCAGAGATATGAGTATTAAACATGTGCATGAGATCTGCCATCCTGAGGCCAAACAAGGAAAGAGGAAACACCAAATTCTGAATTAACGATAATTTTTATATGCATAAATTGCTTTCTATTCTTATGTACACAATTAATAGTGAGAATAAATGATGAGTATAAATCCAGTGGTGATGTAGGGCAGAATAGTAGAAAAAGGCATTATTTCTCTTTTAATGCTCAGGGATCAGGCAGTGTGGGATAACAAGAATACCTGCCTCAGGTGGGAATTAAAAGCTTTAACATACAAGGCTTAATCCTGTTGCAGCCGAAATCCTCTTTTCACGCTTTACTGTTGCTTCCGCATTTTAATGTGAAAGTTGCAAAATTTTTTTTTTCAAGATACTGAAAGCCTTTTAAAAATGTGTTACAGAAAATGCTCAGCCCAGCCATTTAGTAACAATGTCAATATATGAAGCTAGTCCATTTTAGACATCCTAAGGTGCAAGTTCAGAAAAGTGAATAAGGTGACTGCTTCCTTTCTCAGTCAGTGCAGTCAGAGTGATGCAGATTTGCCTTACCATTAAAGTGTGGCTATAGAGCATCTGAATTATTTAATTGTTCTTGTAGGTATTGAATGTATGAACTTATAGGTGCTATTTCAAGCAAAACCAAGCACCATGTTTGATGCCCTGATGGGAAGCCCTCCATGTGATTCATGTGACATGACTTTATCAGTGCCATTAGCTCTGAAAGAACCCCTATAGAGGTTGCTGGCATGGTCTCCTCATAGAGAGTGTGTCATAGAGACAGTAACCATCCCTTTGCTTCTGAAGAATGAAATGAAAATGTGAGCTGCTGGTTAAATCCTGCAATCCTTAACAGTTATGAAACCTGTATTCATGCAGGCCATCTAACTCAGGGCATGTAATAGGAGAATCCATTTCAAGGCCAGGATCTAAGTCAGTCCATACTCCTGTCACCAGATATTTCTGAAACTTTGTGCATGAAACTGATTTATATGAGATACCTAAAGTCATACCACTCACAGCTGGTATTTGGGGAGGAAGAATAGGTTATGAACTTCCAGAACAACCTTTTTCCTCCTCTTTCTCTACTGTGGCTTTCCTCAGTGCTCCAGTCTACTGCCAGGATGCCATTTGCTGTTTCCTGCTGCTGTGAGTTGGCGTCACTTGCACTTGCTGTATTTGTTGTATTTGCTGCTAATGTTAGTGATGAAATAAGGAACAAAATTGAAAAGGCAATTTTTAACAACTGATTCCCAGTTACCTACTGCCTTTTTATCTCATCTGTGGATTAACTGATCAGTGGATGTGGAAACCCTGGAACCAGCTCTGCTGAGAGGCAGATAAGGTCAGGCATGCCTCTTAGCTCATGACCAGCACCTCACTGACCCAGAAAGAGTTGAGCTGGTTTTATGCAGCGTGCATCCTTATCCACATGGCCAGGAGGCTCAAGCCGCCTCTGTGAAAGGCTTCTAGTGTTACCGAGGCAGGCTTCTGTAAACAGGGGCACGCAGCAGTGCTTTCAGGCACAGGCAGTGAGGTCTGCTCAGCCCTGGCCACCCCAGCTGGCTCTGGCAGAGCGCTGCACACCTGGGTGCACGCAGCAGCAGTGCCCAAAACAGAGCCCAGGCAGCCTTGCCACCACCAGCAGGAACTGTGGAAAATACGTACTTTTAAAAGAATTACTGCATACAGAGCTGTTCTTGTTGAAAAACTGGATTCTTTTATTATTACCACAGAAATTAAAGCTTACAAGGGAAATTTGTGGTTGAGAGTATTTGTGTGTGTGGTTTCATAGGGCAAAAAGATTAACAGTAAGTAGTAGACTTGCTTTGAAATCATTTCATGTTTGAAATGTGTGATATATGGCTGTTTAAAACATAACTTCCTTAAACCATCGCTGATTTTGTATCTGCTTTATCTGGATGGGTTGAAACCATTAAAATATACACATTCTTTTCATGCTATATTGATACTATAGGAGCAAAACCATCTTTCATATTATTTAGAAACAAAACTTCACTTTGTAAATTGTTATTTCAGGACTTTTTAGCTCTTAATATAAAGAAAACCCTTTTGTTGTAATAAATGAAAATGCATCCAAATCATTCCTCCATGAGGATGCATTTCTTAAGGATTTTTGTGTGCTTGTGTGAAAAATAATTTTCCTCCATGCCTGTAAAGGGAGCTGAGTGGATAGTAGAGATAAGGTTTAGTGGAAAGGAAGAAGGGAAACGATGTCGTTGAGGTTATTTTTTAACATCTTCTGTCTCTGTAGTCCTTTCCATTTTTGTGGAGAAAAAGATGCATTTTGTGCTTTTTGAACCACCTTTCTGTTCCGTTGTTGCTCTTGGTTGTAAAAAAAACCCAAAACAAACCCCATCACCTTCCAGTAAAATTGTATTAGCAGATTTTAAACAATTTTATTTCCTCATGAACTTAAGCTAAATTGTATCCTGAGAGGCCTGATTTATCAGGCAAATGTCCCACGTTGTTTGTCAGCCTCTTTGTTGGGGGGAAGGGGGAGGGGAAACCCGAGCAACAAAAGACCGTAACCTATTGATATTACTTCTGTGATACACTGGGGAAAACAGATTGATTTAGAACTAACCACAGAAAACTAGTCGATCTGATGAGTTTACAACAGAGCATTTTTATTTATTTATTTGTAACAAGAGTAAACATCATCAATATTCCACCCTGTGTTATTGGAAGCCTCGCAGACAGTGCGGGTTTGTGTCAGCGTCATGGGGCTATCTGTAAAATGAAAGAAGGCAAGCTTGAAAAAAAGGAGGGACCTTGTTTTACTCACAAAACTGAAAGTCTTGGATCTCTAGTACATTATCATGAGTTGTAGGATTCACAGGACAAATAGATGGGTGAGAATTTTTATTGTGTTTCATCTTTTTTTTTTATTTAAGAGGTTATCTTTTTTTAAATTATATTCCTGTTAAATACCTCAAAAAGCTAGTAAAGCACAGGAAATTTTCTAACTGAATTTCACTGAAGAATGCCAGCCTGCAATTAACTTTCCCAGCATGTTGCCTCTGCACAGTGTTTTGCATGAAGAAGTTGTTCAGGGTAGCAAATACTCACAGGACCAACACAAATCTAAATGTGGCACCAGTGTGCCATTTTCTGCATCGACAATACGCTGTTTTACAACATTCTTGATTAAAAATACTTACAGTTTTAAAATTAAACTGATTTTTTCCCATGGATTGATAGATGAGATGCTAGTGAGGTTTTCTTCCTCATTGTAAGCCTGCTTGATGGACAAGCCATAAATGCTCTGATGAGGATTGTAAATATTCCTTTCTCTAGTTTATTTAACAAGATAATTTCACATGACCTTAATTATTATTTCAGTAGTATTTCAGTATTCACTACTTTTAATTCTAATACCTGTTTAGAGTGTTTTCAAAGTTGGCTGTATTCTCTCCTGCATTCAGCTACAGCTTAAGAATTAAAGGTTGATAACCAGAGTGGTGAAAAACCCCAGCAATGCACTTGTGAGCAGAAACATCCCATCCATTTCCCTGTCAGAGGGCACAAGCAGAGTGTACATTCCACTCATCTTCTGTGTGTCTTGTCAGCTCACCAAAATGCTGTGGGTTGAAAGGAGCCTTAAAGACCATCTAGTTCCAACCTCCCCTGCCACGGGCAGGAACACCTTCCACTGGACCAGGTTGTTTAGAGTCCCATCCAACCTGGCTTTTCAGGCTGCAGCAAAGACAACTTGAAATTAGCACATCCTCAGTAGTCCGGAAGATCCTTTCTGAGGATCCTCCAACACCTGCTGAGGTGTGGGAGGTCTTTCTCACTTGTCCCAGGTGGTACTTGAGCAAGCACCCTGAGCTTTTTTAAATGTCACATCCAGGTAGTGAGAAGCATCCCTTTGTATTTCATGGTCTTATTTTCAAGACAAGTCACTAAGCCTTAAACAGAGGAAATCTTAGTTATGTCTAAGACCCATTTTTCTGTTAGATCATGGATAGTTTAACTTCCCTTTACAGCCATTTACAAAATAGAATAATTGAAGCGATCTTCTGCCTGTTCCATCTGCCTTTCTTTAGGTATATTGTGAAAGTAATGGCTGAAAAGGACAACACATTTAGGTACAATTTTAAACATTTCCTTTGTGCTTTAACTGCACAGTTGCATTCAGTGTATTGTAACAGCATCTCGTGTGCACACGCTGCTAGGATTCCATGCCGTTTTCAAAGCATTAATGTTGCAAGATGGAGTATTGTTAGCCAAGAATCATTTTTTTTGTGGTCTGATAGCATTCAGAAAGGAATAACAAAAGAGGAATTGGTGTGGGGTATATCCTGGTGAATTATTTTAGTCTTCCTCTGAGTGTACCCCCTTCCCTCCCTTTCCTATCCCTGTTAGATGTTAACCCCTTATTCCCTGCCTTTCCTCCCCCAAGTCAGTCACTAGGGTAATTTTGCATTTTTTCTCTCAACAGATAACAGTCTGGGGTTACACATATTTTTCTCTACTTGTCATATGTATTGGATTATCATTTAAATTATATTATAAAACAGCTCAAAGAAGCAAGCAGTTGTGTTTACCTAGTGCTGCTTAACCCATCTGAGTTGTTAGTGTGGAAAACGTGTTTGCAAGGCAAGGGTGTTGTTGTTTTAAAAAGTTTAGGGCTGGAGTGTGCTTCCTGAGTAGGAGTATCTGATTCCTGGAAGAAGGAAAAAAGGCTAAAGACTAGATGATATTATTTGGTTGTGAAATTGAGTATTTCTAATCAATTTCAGTCATCAGCTTTTTGCAATTAATACAGCATATTTTATGTCGCAATCTGTACACTTCTGCTTCTTCATGTTTCCTTTAATATGTATAGTTTTGTGCAATCACAAATCCATAGTGAAAGAGAATTTAGGAGGTTTTCTTAACCTTGTTATATGCTCTCTTCTTTCTTCATTAGTAGGTATTATTGTTATGGTTTTTTTGAGAGTATTGAAATATAATGCTAGACAAGTTCCTCAAGGTGTTCCTCTATTAAGATGTTCATCTTTTTTATATAAAAAAATCACCCTGATTCACCTTCCTGTCACTGCTGTAGAGAAGAAAGGATTTCCTGTTAGGATAATTGCCATCTCTTTATATTTTTGAGCCTGAAGCTAGCTAGCAAATCATGGAAGCCTACTGTGAGAAAGACAATCCTATTTTAACAAATCCTTCTTACTTTTGTTCTTTGTAAGTGCTGATTCTATTATAATTGCACATTTAAGGGCTTTTTGTGTTTTATTCATCTCACGGTAGAATTTACATATAAACTTGTGTTCAAGCTAACACACATTCTTTCCGTGGTGCTTCAGAAGAGAAGAGATACTTGCTATGGTTGCACTAATCTGGAGTTTCTGAGAGCAGAGTGGAATGAGAATTGGTCAGTTTTCATGGCAGGATCAGCTTGTGTATTGTTCTGTGTGTGTATGTAGGTGGAGATGTGAATGTGTGAGCTCCCATGTGCACATCGTGCTCGGCTTTTGTGATGTTGTAACGTAAGAACACGCAGCAGAGAGGAGCAAAGGGCTGAAGCACTCAGGATGAAAGGGTTAATGCCATACCTTAATGCCTGGGGATGGTGCCATGCTGTCATTTGTGAGCTCTGAGGTGGCTGACCACTTCCATTTTGGGATAAATCCCTTGGAAAGGGAAGGCGTTTCAGAGTGAGGTGTGATCTGTTCTCCTGGTAAGAGAGATTGACAATGAATGAATAAATAGTTAAAAGAACAGAATAAATATCACCCTCCTCTATAAGTCCAGTCACACCCTGGCTGGCACATATATACTCTAATGTGACACTTTACCCAGATGCTTGAATTGATTGGTAACAAAAAACATCCCCAAAAAACCAAATCAGAGGTTAATCACAACTGCTTCTGACAGAGTTTTTCTTTTACAGTGACATTTCTGTGAAAATTTAAATAGTTGCAAGGAATTACAATATTTTGCAAATAGGATGTATTGATTGAGTATATATGCAAAGGGTGACAGAGGCTGCGTGAGTGGAAGCAGGGGCCCTGACAGCAGGTTTTTTGCCAATTGGTGAGGTGAAATGGTCCACGGAATTGGATAACACAGAGCATCCCATAGTGACTGATTAAATTGATTTGTCCATGGCTACTGCCTATCCTGCTACTGAGGCCCTTTACCCTATATTCAAACTTTTTTCTTTTTTTAAAACTGTTCTAAGCAGATGTGATATTAAAGGAGAAATGTGCTGATGCATTCACAGCCATAAAATTCCATATTCTGAATTAAGATAAAAATCACAATTTCCAAAATGTCTGCACACTCCTATGCTGTGTGCACTATCCTATACTGTGTTATAATGCATTTATCACAGGGGCAAGTACACTGTTAGAAACCAATGACAAAGGTAATAATAAACATCATTCTCTAATGTAACCTAAATTACAATCAGTACCACATCTGTGAATCCTTAGATGTATTTATTGGAAGGGGAGAAAGTAAAACACTTAAAAGATTTTTACTTGCTGCTGTTGTTTCATTTCTCTAATTGCAAGGCTTATTTCCTTACTACTTTTTTCAGAAGGTATTTAGAAAGCTTGTGGTGGAAACACAGCTGAATGCCAGTTAGGAAGACTTAATGCTGAACATACTGGCAAGTGAGGGTCAGTAATTTGAAAATACTTGCAATGATTTGGCAAAAAGTAGTCAGAGGGATAATGTTCAATAACTTGAAAATTATTTTTTTAACTATAGGAGAAAAAAGCTTGATGTTTTGGTCTTAGATCAGGATGTTTGGATTTTACAATGTACTTAGTATGTCATTTCCCTTCCTGTGCTAGGGAAATCAATACTAAGTGATAATGGGGCTGGTACATATTATTTTCTTTGTGATTCAAGGGAAGTTTTGTTAGACTGTGTTTGTCTTCATGGGTTAGTCTGTAGTATATGCAGATAGAGTAGTGTAAGCACAGTCTTCAAATTCCACCGAAAAATCACATCAAACTTCAGTGCAGTGCTGACATCAAAATGGAACCTAAAATGTGTTATTGTAGAAGTGCAGAGTTCATTGTACTGGGCTTGGTTTCTTCTTACTCATTTTTAGGGAAGACACAACAATAAATCACAACGATTTCTGAAAGGATAATGAAGTTCTGTTCATTATTTAACTTCTGTAAATTACTGGTCAGTCTTGTAGGACATGATGGCATGCAGCATGCCATGAGCAACTTGTGCTGTTTTTTCATTTGTCTGTGGAAATGAAGGTATGGTTGGTATCTTGCTACTAGTGATGAAGAGATGTGAAGTGGGAGGTGCCAGGGATTGTTTCTTGGAGTGGAATTACAAATGTTGATATTTGCAGTCTTTTTTAAAAAATTACACGGGTTTTATCAATAGCATTTCTTTGCAAGTTACAGCAAATTCCATAGGTGAGACTTTGGTTATACATAAGCTTTGCTTGGATTAAACTTCTTTATATTGTATAAACTAGTAGGGTCTACTAAATCCTAGGTGAAATAGTCAAATGGTGCTTTGTTACTTTTCAGGAATCTGAAAATGTAACATATCTTTATGTGGGCTTGATCCAGAGCACACTGCTCTATTTTGTTCAGTTATAGTTACAGTCTTTTTTTTAATCCTTAAGTTGACTCCACAGACCTAAGTATTGTGAAATAATTGTTTTTAATTGGTTGGTGGTTAAGGGAATGCAAAAGAAAAAAAACCAAAAAAACCATGTTTTGTTTTTTCCAGTAATGTTTGATTATTAGAAATGAAATGTCTATGCATTCAGTGCAAGTTTTATAAAACAAAGAAACAGAAACCACACAAAAGCAGCCAAAGTTGAAAACTCAGTGGTGCCCATAAGGTCACCATGCCAAAGGCGTGTAATTATTTCTTTGTATTGTATGTTAGAATAATGTAATCCAATAACTGGTGTTCCTGGTGTGTGTTACAAAGGATTCAGTAAGGAATTGCTGGAGAGTTCTTCAGGACTCCCCCGGCTAACAAGGTTAAATAGAAGAGGTTTTGTGGGCTTCAGCCATTTCTGAGAAGTGTGGGAGAAGCCGTGTCCGTGCGGCTGGAGGGGCCTCTGCAGCCCTGGGCTCCCGGCAGCGCATCCCACGGAAAGCGGCACCGCGGCCACAGCCCCGTGTACGTGGGCTGGGAGTTCTGAGAGGAAGCACACACACACAGATTCATGATTATTGTCGGGGCTATGCTGAGCTTATTTTGAATCGACCCCCTAAGTGCCATTACAGACCCTGTGTCCCCACTGGCCCAGAGCCGGGTCCTGGGACAGTGCCGGGCCCTGGGACAGTGCCAGGGTCTGGAACAGTGTCGGGATTTGGGGACAGTGCCGGGCCCTGCGATAATGCTGGACCCTGGGACAGAGCCGGGCCCTGGGACAGAGCCGGGGTCTGGGACAGTGCCAGGGTCTGGGACAGTGCCAGGGTCTGGGACAGATTCAGACCCTGAGACAGTGCCGGGGTCTAGGACAGAGCCGGACCCTGGGATAATGCCGGGCCCTGGGACAGCGCGTCCCTCGGGCCCTGGTTCCGGGAGCGGCCGAGCCGGAGCATCCCCGCTCGGCGCGGGACTGCGGGACGCGGGTGCCGGGGCTCGCAGGGACAGCGGGGCGGCGATGGCTGGAGATCTGGTGCCCTCTAGTGGGGCCGGGCCCGGGCCCGCAAGAAACCTTCCCGCTGGACGCTGCTTTGCATAACCCCGTCTCTGTCTCTGTTTTGTTTTAGATGCTACAACTGCGGTGGCCTCGACCACCACGCTAAAGAATGTAGTCTACCTCCGCAGCCAAAGAAGTGCCATTACTGTCAGAGCATCATGCACATGGTGGCTAACTGCCCCCATAAAACTGTCTCGCAGCAGCCCACTAGTTCTCAGGGAAGACACGAAGCCGAACCGCAGCCTTCCACTTCTGCCTTCCTGAGAGAAGGGGGAGGAACGCACGGCTTCTCGTCTCCATCGTACTCTCAGGAAGGCAGGTCGGAGATGTCGGAGCGCTCGGGCAGGTCACCACAGGAAGTGTCGTCGAGTAAGTTGTCTGCGTCGCCTGAAGAACCAAACAGAAAGGGGCCTTCTGTTCAGAAAAGGAAAAAAACTTAACGCGTTTTTCATAATGTTCCGTTTTCTTTACCCTCTTGGGATGTCTACCTCATGCAAGTACAGGGGAAATAATTCATTATCAGTAGCTGACCTGGAATTTTAACTACTGTTGAGGAACTGTGAATGTTTTGTTGTTTGGTTTTTGTTTTTTTTTTTTTTTTTTTTCTTTGATAGACAAATCACTCCAAACAAAATACATTTAAGCAGGGTGCATTATGTTTTACTTTCTGTGTATATGTGTGAGTGTGCATGCGTGTGTGTGTGTATGTGTACATATCTATAAATATATATTTTCCATCAGACCATTCTCCAGATCCCACCAGACGTTACTGTGAAGCAAAAGTCACAGTACCCACCCAATGTTCCTGAACTCATTCCTCGAACCTGTTTCTGAACGTGTTCAGAGAGCAAACAAGAAAACCCAATTTTCTGAAATCTCACTCAGAAACAAACCAAACCTGATAAACCACACAAAGAACTGAGATCAAGACTGTTACATTTCTTGTGAACCAAAGGATACTTTAATATTTTAAAGCTGCCATATGGTACTAAAGATACTAAGACATCCCCCGTACCATCAATTTGAATCAGTTTGAATTAGTTTTTTCATCTCCACAAAGTATCAAAACCCTCCCTTCCCCATGCCAGTGCAGGGCAGTTTCATGACTCGAGACAACTCTCATTGCCACCACCCTTTGCTGGTGAGGAGTTTAAAGCTCCAGAAAAGACAATGAATGTGTAGTTGCTGTGATGGTTTCTCAAAATGTTTTGTTAAATTAATATGATTGTAACTGTAATTTAGATGTCTGTTGTGTAGGGGAGAATGTGTAAGTTGTTACCAAACAGACCCTTTTGAGTGCTGTCAGGATGCCATCCTGGTTAGCCATTTGTATACTGTGAGCATTTAGGGTACCTTGGTGGCAGTAGTAGCCACAGCAGTAGCAATTTCTCTTGGTCCCAAGTAGTGTCCCTCAATTTGAAGGGTCTTCACCCTTATTTCCTGTTGAAATACCATGGAGAGAACTCCCTAGGGATTTTTATTGTTGTTTGTTTGGGTTTTCAAGAAAACAAAATGCAAAGCTAATGAGATCCTGGGCTGAATAGTTTCCTAAGACTAAAGGTTGATGGGCACTTGGGGTTGTCAGCTGGCCTCCCTAGATGGTGATACAGCATGGGTGCAGACCAGCCCGAGTGAAGGGACCTGCAGATTTGCCAGAAGCCCTGGGCATCAGCTGCTTCTGCTGAACTGGGGGCTGCAGCTGACCAGCCTTGGTCCAGAGTGCCCTAGGACCACACACTTCTCTGTGAAAGAGGAGGAAGATTGGTGGCCTCAGAGTGAGACTCCCTGGGCTGCAGGCCTTGCTCGGGGTTAACAGAGTTGGAGCCTATCAAAACTTCAAGTCGCTTTCCATTTGTAACTTTTGAATTACCAAGTCATACGTAAGATAACGTACTCTGACAAATCCCATTGTGGATGTAAGTTAATTAGAGAAACCTGTATAATCCTTAACATTGGCAATAAACACAGGCTGTTAAAGCTTGAAGGTGTCGGGTAGGTTTAAGCTCGGATAATCAAACTAAAGAAACAGCCTGCATGAAAGGCTACAGCGAACCAAAGTCTTACCGTGGTAACTCCTCTGCAGCCGAGGGTTACAACAGGTATGCAGCTGGCTCAGTGCCTGGCCTTTCCCCTTCCCACTTGTCCTGCCAGATGAGACTTTTACTGGTGCTGCTGCTGCTTCAGTGAACAGGTAGTCATCAAACTCCTCAGTGAAGGGCACAATTTCGAGAGAGAATTATTTTGTGTGAATTCCTTGCCAGTGTTTGCAAGAATCTCAAGGTTTGTACTGAAGTTCTCAGTAATGCTAATGCAAAGCTTACTTTTGACGATATTGAATGTGATATATCTATAGAGAACGTCCTTGCCTTACGTAAGGATAGTAAACTTATTTAAATTATGTAGACAAATCAAAGTGGCATTGCTTAACCTTCTAGTCGGTGTAAAAACCAGGTTAAACAGCAAAGATGCAAAACTTAGGTCACTTTGAAAATTTAAACCAAAGTTCCTTATAGAAATAGGCAACTGTGGATTTGAAAATTGGTCATTCCCTGTTTATATGTAAGAAGTTCAGAGATGAGATAAGGAAATGTTTTCAACATGTGGATTTTTGTAGGTGCTGTTTGAAATCATTGTGTGCACCAAAGTCAGACTGAACTGCTAAGAGCACATACCAAACCCTATCTTATTGTTGAAAGCTTAAGGTTTTATTTTTATATATTAGAATGTTATCACTGTTACATAACATACTCAGGACAAAGAACTTTGCTCAGGGAATATACCATGTAATGTTTTTTCTTTACAGAATAGTCTACAGACCTGCTTACTCAGAACAAACCAAATAGTCTTAGATCTTTTTATCTCTATATAAGTATTATGTACTGATGTTAGTAACTACCTCTGAGTTGACGTAGACCTACGTTTCTGATAATCAGATCTCAGCGTTTTGTATTACAAGTTCCTGTGAAATGATGAAGTGGTATTATGTACTGGTTGCTTATGTGAGCATTTGTGTCTTTATATTCACAGGGTCTGAGTTTTCAGAGATGCTGGGCAACCACAGCTCCCACTGACTTCCAGTCGGAGTTACTTGTGCTTGGCTTTTCTAGGAGGGGAGGGATGGGGGATGGGGGTGGAGGGGGAAGAACAACAACACAAAAGCATCAAGCCCACTTTGTTTACATAGGTGACGATAAAATTATTATTCTGTTTACAGCAAAAGGCTACCTCATATCTACTGCATGAACACACCTTTGTGCTGCTGTGGCCTTAAAGGTGGCTGTTGATCTATGGTACATACTTTTTATCTGTACTGAATATGTGACTGTTAGTTCACCACTGCAGACGCTATGGTAAATACCTGTTTAAGATGAAGCATCCATTTGAAATTATGAGACCTTTCCAAACATTTCTTTGAAAGTTTTTATTTTTCTGTCCAAAGGATTATGGGCACTGTTCACGGGAATAAATACAGCTCCAGAAGAGACAAAAACGTACATGCCTAAGTTAAACACATAGCAGCATAAGCTGCAGCAGGTAACTGCTTAGCACTGGGCTGAAGTAGGAAAAAAAATCTAGTTACACTCCTTCAATTGGCTGCTCCAAATAAGCAAAGAAGCTTTGAAAGGAGGAGGCACAGACTTGAGTTTGGGATTCTTCCTTCATGCCTAAGGACAAAATTAATATTCGGCAGCATTCGCTCAGGCTAGATTTCCCCCTATTCACCAGCCTGTCCTTGCCAGAGCGCTCCACAATAAAACTCGTTTGAGTAGAAGTAGTTCAAATATCTGCTCAGACAGATGTATTTTTCTCCTAACAATAGTGGAGATAAGGTTAAACCTGAAGCAAGAATCTCCCTCCCTCCCCTTCCCCCATCACAAAATGCTCAACGTGATTTAATTGGGGACATTGTGAGATATTTTTTACTCTTCCCCAAGGAGAGGTCACAATATTTAATTACATGCTACAAAAGATAGGCCATGAGAAAGACTTGTATTTGGAGGAAGAGCCAAATAACTTTTTGCTGCAGTTAATGGTAGATCTGGCATTGTAATATCATTTGCAATATTTTGCCTTTAACCAGCTTTCAGGGAGTGCCAAACACCACATTCGGATCCTACCTCTTCCCATTGCAGGCCACCTTTTTCAGCCATTTTGTTCTGCACCAGTGTTATCCTGGAGTTCCTGCTTGGTTCCTGCTAACTTAGTTTTGTTAATAGAACCCCATTAAAAAAAAAGTGCTTATAGATCTTGTACCATTCTTTGTAAGAAGAATTGTAAAAGAACATGGGAAATTGCATGGAGTCTTAAATTTAATTTAATTAATTTATCTGTAAGAAATGTTTATCATAAAAAATATATATGTATTCCCCTGTGCTAGATATAAAAGTAATTGGGAAGATGTGTACATGTGCAGATGCACTGATTTTAATTTCCTAGAAGTCTTAATGAGATTTGAGTATTGTTTTAGAAACAAGCAGAGCCTTGTTAAATGCATCGATCTTATTTTGCTTAGTTTTATCAACAGCCTCTTTAAGATCCAGTGGTTGTGTTACCCCTGTTACAATTGTTGACTGATAACAAGAGGTTGATCTATGAGCACACACTTCTTTTTTTGTTTGTATAAATCAGGGCTGTGTATCAGCAGCTGTGGCAGTATTTTTCTGAGAATGTTGAAAAGTAGCAAGGTATTTGCTACCATTGTCATTGAACCAAATGTATGAATATCTTTACAAAGGACAATGATTTTGACTACCTCTTGGATTACTAAGTTAAGCAACAACTGTCTGACAAACATCACCAGACTGGCTTTAACTAGTATGTGTTGCTTGTGATAATAATAACAATAACCATACTAGAGACCAAAGTGAACACTGATTTCTATATGTCTTTAATACTGTGTCTTATCTAGTGTTTTTAAATTATCTCTGTAGTATAGATTACCTCATTGTCCATTTTGACTTGTATGTTGTTTACAAGGTGAAATAAAAGAAAAATCGCTTGAATTTTATGTTGTAAGAAAAAAAAACTTGAGTTGAAGTTTTGAAGGTCATTTCACCTGTTTACTGTCTTGAGGGACTAAAGCACTGATTGCCTTTCTAATATCATGTATTTTATATCCTCATTTCATGCCTAATGTCTTTTTTTCCTGTCAGTCATGGATATTGTGAGGTTGGAAAGAATTACTTGATTAAAAATAAAACATATAACATTGGCATTTACAGTGAGCCTTTGAGATTTGCTTTATTTGCATGGTAAAAACACACTGCATGTCACTGGGGAGTTTTCTTTTGCACCTATGCTCACTTAGTTTTGGGATATTACCTTCAGAAAAAATAATTTGAGTTATATAAGTCATTGTTGGGGGGAGGGAGAGAGGGAGAAATAAATGATTAATTCATACCTGAATCATACTTGCAGTGCTGAAGAAATTGTACCCCAAAACCTATTCAGCTATTGAAATGAAACTGCAGGATTATAGCTTTTGGTACTTATTCTCTGTGAGAATACACTGGACATTAAGGCTATCAGAAAATTTGACATTCAGGTTATTACCTCGCCTGGAAAGCTTTTGGTATTTAAGCCTCATCCCATATTTATTACTACTTCCATAGTCTGTAAGCTTGTATATATCTATTTCATGGTAATTTAAACTGAATTGAAGAGGGGTTTCTTTTTAGAAAGGAAAGTGCTGTCATTTTTCATCACCTGGAAATTCCTTCTCTAAATTACATAAAGTATTATTAGTGACTTGGATAGCATTAGCTCATCATTCTGTATTAAAATATTTGGAGGACGTGTATATGCCAGCTCCACGGCCTCTGTTTTAACACAGGGCTCTGCATGCAGTGATTAATGGCAAAATTTAACAACCTCTGCTAATACAAGGCAGAATTTTTTTTTTCTAATTGTACAAACACTTGCATGAAAGGGTGACTATCTACTACTCTTCTAGTCACCGAAAACTTCCATTTACTTCCCCTTACCTCACCCCTCTAATACATGTCCACAAAAAAGAGTGAGCTATGAAGATGTGTCCCAATCACATGTCCAGTCACATCCAGTCATTCCCAACCTGTAGCTGAATGGTTTCATCGCTCTTCTGAAATGTGGACTTGCAATCCCCTTGGCTAAGATCCTGCACGTGTCCCACTGCTGGTGTCAGTCATGAGGAGTGAGGCTTTCTGTGAAACATCTGATGAGTGCTCTGTGAAGAGCACTGTTCACACCAGGTGCTTACATGAGCTCCTGGCCAGCCTTACCCCAGTGTTTCAGGGAATGGAGGGGACACCTTGGGTATGTCACCACCTAGCTCCTGGAACACCCTGCAAGGTGACACAGGCAGGAGGAAGCCACCTCGGGGAGCACTGAGCAGCTCTGGCCATGCACAGATGTGGGAAACCCTTGAAATGAAATGAAGAAACCTCCTCTCCAGCAGTGTCTAATGTTGACTGAGACCAAAGCACCTGGAAGAAGAGCAGCACCTAATTCTCCCCGCCTCATCTCCCAAATCAGCAGCCCTCCTTCCCAGAGCCACTAAAAGTCAGCATCTTTATCCTTTCCCCAGGACAGTTTAGAGCTAATCTCTTCATGTTATAGACCGGAAGCCTTGTCTTGTGCATTAGGCAAAGGCAGATCATCAGCAATACCTAAATCCACTGCTGCAAGGCAAGGCCTCCCTTCCTAACCTTGCAGAGAAGTGATCACTGCCACACAGCATTAACAGCAACATTGCTCTGTGCCGACAAGAAGAAATCTTTGGGTTGAAACTTCTAATTTAGTCAATAGAGTAACATCAAAACCACTGAAACCTTTTGAAATAACAATAAAAGTAGCATGTTTATTTTCTTCCCTGTTCAGTGGGTCCTGGGATGCATGCTTCCAAGCTATCTGTACCATGCTTCCAATCCTTTCTGTAAGCCTAAGTGCCAAAACAAATGTGTCCATTTTTGAAAGGGTTGCATTTTTCTTGCAATCTGCTGGGAGCAAGAGCTCCCACAAGCCGTTACATTTACGCAAGCTATTAATTTCTAAACTACTCCTAATTTATGGTAGACTCAGCATACCTATCTCCTTCCCTCAACACCAGTCAACTTTTCTCCAATAACAAAAATACCCCAGATGCAAGTAATTTCATGTACTTTCAAGTTGTTGCAATCTGCAATCTGCCCTCACACTTCCTGTATACTTGCACAGGAGGACACTCTTTGGTGGACAGGAGGGAATTCATTCTGTGGATGAATATGTGACGTGAATTCTCCTGATATTACTGTAATTCAGGTGATGTCCCAATTAATTAATGTAAACACCATTTTGGCAAAGTGCTCTGCTGTTTCCAGTGTTGTCTGCTGCCTGCAATGTTGTTGACCTCTAGGATGAGCAGTCCCCTCAGGAGCATGTTACTCTGCACCAGTTATTATTTTTTGCAGTCATTGGTCACTGGATGATTGCTGAGTAGGTGCCATCGAGCCCCAGGCACCTTTTCAGGCTGCTGGTGCTCAGTTAACATGCAGCTGGTCAATTTTTGTTTGCTGGCTGTTCAATATTTGGCCCTGGGCATCACTTGCTGCACAGCTCTTAGCCCAGATATTCAGGGCTGGAGCAGCCAAACAGTTCATAAACCAACAAAGATGGATGGACTGGTGGTGTTTCTAATGTTGGGCCAGCCAGGAGAAGGCAAACTAGGCACAAAGAATGGCAAGCCCTGAGCTTAGGTATCCATCCAGGTTTAGATGCTTACAACCCATTTACCTCCAAATAATCCAGGATTCCAGGCCAGGAAGTACCAGTTGTTTATCTAGTTTGACCTGCTGGACCTCCCAGGCTATTAAATTCAAGGCAGCTACTAGGGCATTGAATTTTAGCACTCGGCTTTAACTGGAGCCATGTTTGCTTGGGTGCTTTAAGCATATTCTCTAATTGGGCTTCAGGTCAGGCCTGAATGCTTTTGAGAAAAAAAAAGAGATGGTCTGCTCCATGACAGCTTGTTTTAATCACCTGCTGCTAACAAGTAGTGCCTCATTTTCCAGTTCCACTGCCTTCAACTTCCAGCTCTTTGTCCGCTGTAGTGAAAAGTCCTGTGTGCACCAATAAGGAAATCCAACCCTCTTTCTTTAGTTTTTAAAATTATAGACAAGACCAACTATATATATATATTTTTAATGTAGAATTGCCTCCTCTTTTATCATTATTTTGAGAAACCTACAACTTGCCTCATTCATAATGAAGTAAGAATATGCTGGGATAGCATATCAGCTCTGGCTTTAAAATCAGCCTTATTGAGCTGCCAGAGTTGGTCTTCAATGTCCTAGAAAACTGGTTCTTTTGTCTTCTTTCCCTTTTAGAAATGTGCTGGATTATCATGCACTGGGTTCTTTAAAGCAATTAACTAAAATTGTCCCACCAAAACCAAATCAAACAAAATAATAATAAAAAACAATGAACAACCAAACCCACTTCAGTTAGTGCATCCAAAATATTTGAGGCAATCAGACATTTTGGGAAATACTGGCTGAAAGTTACTAGAATAATGTATAATAAGTTGAATTTGGAAGTATTTTGGGAGTTGCCTATGAAAGAAAGCAGCAATGCCATTTCTCCCCCAAGGCAGCACAGCAAGGGTGGGGGCTTGAAGCGCAGCAAGTTCCTTTCCATTCAGCCCCTGTTTCTTTCATCTCTCCTTGACCTACCCTGACAGCTGTGACAAAAAGTCACAGTCAAGC
>NW_005054417.1:897093-907648 GCF_000277835.1 Geospiza fortis | reverse complement strand
GCTGAACCGTAACTTCTCTGGATTTTAAAGCCTGAGAGTTTCTGAAAAGCAGCTGTCTTGCACAAAGCTGTGCAGAGAGGAGCAGAGGCTGCCCCCACAGAGACCCTCTGCTCGGCTGCTGCGGTGTGGGAGGGTGAAGGGGACAGGCACAAGCACCACACCAGCAGTCCCTGAGCCCTAAGATCTGTTTGTCTGTCAGCAAAAGCCAAGGGGAATTAAAGCAAAAGAACTGCAGGAACAGACATATGGTTTCAGCACCAGGTGATTAAAAAAAAAAGAAAGAAAAGAGAGGGAAAAAAGAGGGCAAGGTTTGCTAGCCACTCTGACCAAAGAATCTGGAAAAAATAGGATTAGTGGTAGCTCCTGGAGTTTGGGGACAGTGAATCAGGGGGCTTCAAAGAGCAGCAATAGGCTCAGGTGCCCTTCCATCTGTTTCAGTAATGCTCCATTTTCAGATCAGGGGTTGGGGTTGTTTCTCCTGATGACTCATGAAGAAGTGATGGCCCTGAACTGACCTGAATACTAAAAGCTACAGCCTTGTTCCCCTGCCCATCTTGGGTTTGCTGGCAAGGTTTGGGGGTGTGGGGGCAGGGGCAGCTGTGCCCCTCCAGCCTGTGGAGGTCCATGGGGCAGCAGGTGGATGCCCAGAGGATGCTGTGACCCCATGAGAATCCCACACTGGACCGGGCTTCTGGCAGGACCTGTGGCCCCATGATGGACCCACACTGGGCCACTCTGTTCCTGAAGGTCTGCACCCCATGGAAGGGACCCACACTGGAGCAGTTCATGAACAACTGCAGCCCAGGGAAGGACTCACTTCACTGGAGAAGTTTATGAAGGAATGTTGTCCCTGAGAGGGACACCACTCTGGAGCAGGGGAAGAGTGTGAGTCCTCCTCTCCCTGAGGAGAAAGGAGAAGCAGAGACAACCTACCTGTGATGAGCCTACCACAATCCACAATGTCCATTCCCCTGCACTGCTGGCAGGAAAGAGAGAGGTTTTGGGAATAAAACTAAGCCCAGAAAGAAGGGCTGGGGGAGAAGAAGTGGGGAAGTTGTTTTTAGATTTTGTTTCTCATTACCCTACTCTGATTTGATTGGTAATAAATTATGCTAATTTCCCCAAGTCAAGTCTGTTTTCCCCATGACGGTGACTGGAGATTGGTCTCTCCCTGTCCTTATTCTCAAATGAATCTTTTATTACATTTTCCCTGCCCAGTCCAGCTGAAGAAGGGTTAACAGAGCAGCTTTGGTGGGCATCTGGTGTCTAGCTGGGTCAGCACACCACTCTGCCCAAAGCAAGAGAGGCTGAGAGTGTTTCACCTTGAGCCAGTACTGGTGAGAAACAGCCACCTCTGCAGAGCATCCTCTGGGTGCTGTGCTCTGCTGAGTCACCACAGTCCTGCAGGATGAAGGCCATGAACCACAAATAGGAAGGTAAAATCTTGTTCCTAGAAACCTCACATAGCTTCCCAGAAACTGCAAGGGAGGGGCTGAAGTTCCAGCTGTTTGACCAGACAGCATCATCTCTACAGGTAGTGGTGTAAAACCTCCCTTCTTTTGTCTGCTCATGATTGCCTGCCCTTCAGCTTGACAAAGTGGCAAAGGTAGGCCTAGGGTTCTTCACAATTTTTCTGCAAGATGAACATTTTCTGAGCACTCTGGCAACTGGTAGTTTTTGGGGCTGGGAATGACAATAGCTGATCTATTTCTGAGGCTTAAAACAGGTATTTTTCTCTACAAACAAGAAGTTTTTCAAATCAACAGCACTGACAGTGTTTTCCACAGCAGGGATTAGGACGGATTTTCAGGTGATTTTTTTCAGTGAAAACAGCCCACGTGCCTCTTTTTACATGGATTTGAAGCACTGCAGCAAGACACAGACATCACAGGAGCAGGGAAGGTTATGGAAGGAACTGCACCAATCCGTGCAGATCTTGAGCCCCTTAGTAGCACAAGGTATTTATTAGCTTGCAGCTAAGAGCTACAAGCGGTTACCAGAAAAACCTTGTCACCCTCATGAGTCACACAGGGACATGCAATACTCACTCAAAATCAAAACAAAATCATCCATTTCCTGGAACACTACCAGCACAAAGCCTCAGTGAAGTGACAGGATACAAGAAGAAAGGGCTGGTAGAAGAATAAAGAAGGTCAAGAGTCTCTTTCAATTGGTTTCCTCTCGCTGCAGAGAGACTCTGGCAGGTCCCAGGAGCCACAGGGGCTCCTGGGGTCACCCCGAGCCCCCAGCTGAGCTTCCCAGGCCCGTGCCAGGGTCCAGCCACACTCATCACCCGGTGCCTCTTAAGTGTCCATCTAACCCATTGCTTCTGAGCCTGGCTTTGTCCCCACTGAGTCAAAGGGGGAAGGATTTGGGTCACTGTGAGCCTTTGTTGGAAAGGTTCCCTAAATTAGCTCCTCTGTTTGAGATAAAAGAAGAAAGGGGTCCATCTTTATTTTCCCCATTCACCCACTGTAATTACTCCATCTCATCCCTGTCTGCTATTCACTGGCTCTCAGCAAGGCCTTGAGAGCCAGGTCACAGGTCAGCAGGGAGGACAAGCCCCTGCTTCCCTGAAAAGGATTGAAATGTTTTTTAAGTGCAGCTTCAGCAGCTTCCAGAACGTGCCAGTCCCTTCTGAAAAAGTGGGTTTTGTGAACCACACCTGCAGTGACATGGTGAGGAGACCACAGGTCTGGAAATCCCTGTTCCTGCACTTCATTCTCTGGTCATCACTTGCTTTGCTCAGGTTCTCAGGAAAACTGTTAATATACCCCGAGTCTCTTTCTTGTGCACTGCTTTATTTCTCCAAATTACATAGCAAGGTACTTGCCTTGTGAAGTTTCAGATCTGCTCAGCTGCCTTGTTTGTATCTTTATTTTTAATTCAGTGTGTAATTTTGCTGCTGCTGGTAGAGGAGCTGTTAGACAGCTCTGTACATGTCAAGTACTAGCTCTAATATGAAATGTACAGGTAAGACCTCCCAGGCCTTAGAGAAAAAGTGCAATTGCCCTGTGACTATTTGTTTGTTTGCAAAGATAGACATCAAAACAACATAAAACAAAAACTGGGGGAATTTGCTCTGTTCTGGCATCAGTGCCAAGGATCCAGCTGGAGCTGCTTCTCTACTTGAAGGTACCACACACCATAAGGTGACAGCTTCTGGTACAAGCAATAAATGCAAAAAACCGCAGCTGTGGGGGTGGGCTGAAAGAAGAAAATGCCTCTCTTTTAGCAGTTGCCTTTTACAGAGAAGGCTAGCTCAGAGGGATTAACAAACAGTTGTTCTCCAAGTCCAAAGGAGAGGGAAAAGACCCCAAAACACTAAACCTAGTTTCCTTTAACAACACTTTTAAACAGGTCAGGCGTAGGGGAGCGCTGAACACCCACCTCTCTGACCTCACAAGAGGGGAGCCCTGGGTTGGGCCAGACAAGACCAGCAGAAGGGGTTTTATCTTTCCCTGTCCCATTCTGAAGGGGTAGGAGCTGTCAGGGAAGAGAAGGGCTAACTGGAATATTGAATGCCTTAGGACTGCCACAGCAGCAACTGCAAAAAAGAATCTGCTGCCTCCCTGCTGTAATTCACAGTGTACAAAATCCTAATGAGGCAGGTTTTGATGAGAAATATCCCATTTACCTGGCCATGAAGGTAGCACTCACTCTGCAAGAACCATACTGCAGATGCCAGAATTTTCTCTAATAACAGCTCAGTAGATGTTATCATTTTCTTTTCACAGCAAATCCCAAAGCTTGGCTTGGATATGAGTGCATTACAGCTGATGTACATATCATTCAGTCAACAGAGCTGGTAAGCAGAACAAGAGGAGGGTAAGAAAGCATGTAAGAGGCTTTGATTTTTCAAACTGAAGTGCTTGGAAGTGCCAGATGACTGTGGAAATTCTGCCTTTGAAAAAGAAGAATCATTTTTTCCTCACTGCAGGAGCCATTAAAATATTTCCCATAATATTTATATACAGCATCCCCCTTTCATTCAGATTTACTCTATTGGGGATTTCCATTAATTTTAGCAGTCAGCATTTTTTACTGCTTATAAATGCACTGTATAGCATGATAAATATGGTGCTGGACAAGAGCAGAACTCAGATGAGCTGCCTCAAGACACAAACAGCAGAGTGATCATTCTTTCCATGACATGGTTGTGCTAGTGCACAATTGATTTTTTCTCCCTGTCTTTCCTCAGTAGGCTCTACTGCACCTATCTCAGAGAGGAAGAGAAAGCAACTCCAAGAGGAAGACAAGAATCAGAATAGGAACATTTGTCTGGGAAAGCTGTGCAGGGGCAGCTCACAGATCTGCCACCTATCAGCACAATTCTATTCACCTTAGTAGTTTCCCCCAAAGGTCTGTGATCACAACTTAAGCACCCCAGCCTAGAGCAGTGTTGCCTCCATTGCTTACTTTGGCACCAAAAGACATACTCTAAACTCATCTGGCTCATCCCCAAGCCTGAAGCTTGCATACACACTGCCACAGCCTCTGCCAAATCCACGTCTTTTCAATTAAGTGGGTTTTGGGTTTTTTTTTCCTTTTGGCTTCCCCACTGATACTGACAGCACTTGCAAAAAGCACAGGAAGTTTCTCCCCAGCAGAGGCTGCTGTTTGTCTGCATTCTTGTCTTCCAAAATGAGCAATTTTTAAGATTTCTCCTCTGATAAGCAAAACAGCACAAATTGCAAGGTGCTCTAGGGCAGAGCTCATTTCTGTTACCCTGACTGACAGTCAGCCAGAGCTCATCTGCATTGGTGCCATCGGGCTGTGCTGGGAGAAGCCCTTGTGCTGGCTGAGTGCACTCCAGAGGCAGTTCAGGGACAGGCTTGGCCACAATACAGCCTCCCAACTTCACCTTCCCTGACCCTGGTGAGGTAGCTGCAGCAGAGAAAAGGTAGCAATCCAGCTCTCTTTGCTCCTTCCATTTTTAAGGCATCTCCAGAAAGCAATTAGATTTCTGAGAGGTTTGTGATGAATGGAGATACAATTTAAAAGCAGGCTCCATCCATTAAGATAGTCAATGTAAAAAGAAGCTGGTTTGAGCTGAATGCAATGAAAACAACTTGGGGACAAACTCCACTCCAACGAAGTTGGATTAGCTCCAGCTGCCTGATTTAAATGAATGTCACAAAAAATTCTGTGGTAATAACCCACAGAGAGATACTACCTGTGTGTTCATGTGTCATTTAGGATACAAACTAAATATGCTGAACCCAAAGCATTGATTGTTCTACAACAAAAATCATAGTTCCCAGCCCACTAAAACAAAACATGAAAACAAACCCCACTCATTTTGTTGTTGATTTGTAATCACAGGTTATTTTAGGGGCTTTTATTTGTCTGTTGTTTCTTCACCTGCAAAATTTCAGATCGCCTTTTCTAGGAAAAGGCAGCAGAGGGAGCAAACATTTGCTGCAGTGTTAAGAATCCCAGTTTCTCCAGGAATCACACATTAGAAGTGTATTTTCTTGGCCTTTTACTTGTCCCACCCTCTTCAAATAGTACTACAGCTCATAGTGGTAGGTTTAAGCAATTAAAGGATGTCCAAGACATACCAGGAGAGGAGTCTTTTTTCTCCCAAAATAAACCCACAACTTTTTAACAAACTCTACTTCTGTTTTCTATATAAGTGCTATGATTTCTCCTTTGACATTTAAGTAAGGATTTGTATTTAAACTTTCACATTCTGTAGGATGTTTTACAGCATACCCTGTGCACATAAAAAACCATTTTCTATTCAATACACTCTAAGTCAAAGAAGCAGTAATCTGTTAGGCACTTAGTCCTCCAAATATAATGATAATTTATGGCAGTACAAGTCTTTTTTTTCCTGTTGCTAATTGTATAGTTTAGTGGTGAGCACATAAAAGCTACAAATGAACATAATAAAGTTTCCTTTGATAACTGTCTGTACTGCCAGATGTGTTCAAAGAAGGAAATAAGGAAGGCAGAAGGAAAGACACAGGGAGACAAGTAATCCCCACAATGCTTGTATGAGCTTCATTTCTCTATGGGATTTCCAGAAGAGCAATTCCAGTTTTGCATCCTCACCACAAACACCTTTGTATTTTGGACAAAATTGTGTCATTCCTCCATATGCTTACAGAGATGAAATACCAGCTGGAACATAAGGCTAAACCTGCCTTAATTCTCAGAAGAACAAACCCCTGTGGAGGTATAAGGTGCAGGGAGCCTGCAGACTCTTTGCCCTCCACTCAAGACCACTTACCTCTCCTCAGATGGCAGGTGACAACCACACGCACCACTGCAGCAGCTTAAGCACATCCCAGAAATGCATTTCAGTGGATTTTCCCAACCCCAATCTCACTCAGCTCCAAGAAAGCAGAGATTGCCTCTTACACACCTGTATGCTGATTTTATGCTGCTGACTCTCACTCCTCTTTTCTCATACCCGGCCAAATGAACCAGCCATCTCCACCTGGATTTCCCAGTTGCCACTGATTTTAGTACAATCCCACTGCTGAGATACAAACCTGTTGCCCCAGTCCACCTCAGAGCTCAGTCCTGACTGTGCTTTGGCACAGGCCAGTGATGTGCCCCAGGAAAGGGAAATGGTGGAGGTGTGATGGGGAAACGTCCACAAAGCAGTAACGCTGTGATCTTAACATTTACTAATATTTAAAAAGATGCCTCTGAAGTCCTGCCTCTGGGCACGTTTCTTCCTCTCTCCCCTGAAAGTGACTGCATGCCTCATGCCCCACACTCATCCCAAAGCCCTTAGAGGTCAGGACAAGTCCAGTTTAGCCAGCAGCAGGTATGCTACCTGCCCTTTCTAAGACTTAAGCCAGCAACCCAGCCAAAGAACAGTGCCACTGCCAGCTTTCCTGAGCACACCTGCATGGAGAAGGAGCCTCATGAACCAGGTTGTGGACTTGACTGGAAGATGAAATTTGCAGCCTTTTGAAAAGGATTCCTTCCTCTCTTGTCCCTTTGTGGACCTATGGCAGCTCTTGAAAAATTGAACAATGAGGAAATGCAGAGAAAAACATAGATGGCTGTTTGGTTTTCTAAGTTGTAGTCCTCATAAAGTGTCCCTGAAAGCCTAACAAAGCACTTGCACACATGAGTCATGAAACCCTGGAATCTTTTAGTCGCCAAAAAGTTTTTAGAGAAAGCTTTTCATAAAGATTTGGAGAGAAGCCCAAGTACTCTGAAAGATAAAAAAATTTACAAAGTAAAACTCCTGAGAGTGGTGTGATCAGGGAAATTATTTTGAAAAAACCTGCAGAAGAACAGGCATTTAAAAGCTTAGACACAGTATTTTGGCAGACAATGTCTATACTATTATTAAGTTCCTTAGTTTTCTGGAACAGGATGGAGCGCTGAGTGACAGCGAACACAACAGTGTTGACGGAATAGCACACAAGTGGATGCATGTCAAGAGGCACTGCCTTTGATCTGTTCTTTGCTATGAAGGATGACAGGGAGTTGTTATCCCAAAAGCACTTTGCACAGGAAATCAGGATGTGGCTGTAATAGATATTAATCCCCCAGGAGAAAGCTAAGGAGTAATTCAAGCACGGTAAATTGGTGTGACTGAACAGTATTCAGCTACAGTAGGTGTAATAGTGGATGTTTTGGTAATGCTTGCACTCATCCCTGTGCAAAGGGGTACTAATATCTACTTCATCTCTGACTTAGGGGTCTTAAAGAGTTCTCTGGGCAAAAAAAAGCTCTCAAGGCTTCTAGAGGTATTTAGCAAACACATAGGCATGACAGCACCGCTGTAACTTAGGTTTGGAACTTATGTGCATTAAATGCTAAGTAAATATTCTTGTGAACTAACATCCAGCTAATATTTAAGCTCATTGAAAACACTTTGTTCTACCTGTAGTCATAATAACTTTATCAACTGAAAAGCATTTTGTTCTGTTAAATGGCCCAAAAAGATCCCATCAACTTTTGCAGTGCTGTTGAGCCCCTCCATATTGTTCTCTCTCCTTACTGAAAAAGCAGTAGAGACCATATTGCAATCAATACTGGCTGATCCCACAACTTTTGCTTTGTATTGCATCTCTGCACCCTCTAATGACTTTCATACTATCATCAGCATGCTCTCAGGAAGTTTACATGTCAGGGCTAATTAACTAGGATGGTTTGTCTTCCCTTATTAATCCCCTAAGTACCGAAAACCCATTCCCCTTTGAGCAGGAGCAGCTGTGACCAACATGGCATCAGAGATGCAAAGCCAGCATTTTACTCAGAAGCACTTACTACAACATTTCTGAGAAAATAATTAAAGTAACTGTTATTGTAATTCCAGTAATAAGGTCAAAATTAAAGGTCTTTACAAATTGACTTCCCAAAACTCCATCCAAACGATTTGTGAATGTGTGTGTGATAGCCTGTCGTGCACAATGTTGCTCTAAAAATTGCTGCCTTCCATCTGCAGAGATACTTTCCAAGTCCGTACTTGTGCAATTAGGCTCTACCTAGATGCCAAAAATTTGCTGAAGAATGAAGTCCTTGCCTTTTAATTGGATCAGTATTGCTATGTTTTTAAAACCAAATCACTTCTTTTGATAGATCTTTGTTTTGCTTACTAATGCATGTGTCAAGTAAAGTAGCCTATTTTCCATAAGGAGATTATAATTCTGTTGTCCTCATTTCTTAAAGGGAAATAGTATAGGGAAAAGACAATTAATATTTGCATACTAGTTCAACACATTTTTTTAATTTAAATACATTTGGCTTGTTTGTAAAATGACTGATTCAAAACAAGGGTTATCTAAAATACATTCATATTATTGAAAGAGTTTTGGTTGTTGAATTAACATTTTCTAAACTTGCCATTTACTGTAATGTCCATCATGGACTAGAACCAGAGAGCTGTTTTTCAGTCTGTAGGATCATGGCTACCATGTTTCTTTGCTTTAATTAAGGTGCAGTGGTTCACCAGCTCTGCCACTACACACATGACTTCCCAAGTGCTGGGCTACAGCTGATTTTCTGAATCCTCTCTAAATGCTCAAATTAATTTTTTCCAGCTTTGGCCAGTTCCTCCAATACAGATTTACCTCCTGGGGTACGACCACACAGGCTCCCACCTGAGAGCATGAGAGTTATAGCTCAGTCAGCTCCACATGAAGTTCATTCCACAAAATCGAAGACTGAGACAAACAGTGCTTTGCTACGAGAATGGGACAGAGCCTTAACTGTATCTCTAATACAGCTCTTAATAGAGCTAATTGGTATCTTTTAGTTTGGTCTCCCTGACACGTGGTACTCAAGATGCATTTTCATATATACAAATTCATTGAAATCACAGAGTTCTCAAAAAAAAATTGGTGAAGTATATTTCATTTTTACCCCACAGGCATTCTGTTTGGCAAAGCCAACAGTCTGCTACTACAGCTCACGTACATATAGTTCACTGTACTTAGTTACAGTTATGACCAACAGAACATGGTGTTGATTTAAAAATATATGTTTTATGTTTGATTTACTAATTTAAATTAGTTTTACCTTGAAATGAATGAATCATGTGTTTACAGCACATCTTCTACTCCTCTACACAAGCCCTCCTTGAACTCCAAATGATTACATGATGCTTTTCCTTACCTTCTGCAACAGCAATGAAAAGGGGTACCTCATTCAATATGGAAAATCAGTTCAGAGTCTGTCTTAACTTCTGTTGCCTGAGAACAACTCTATTTGAAACAGAGGGACAGAAGCAAACAGCCTCTGCCAGTTGTATTTATCAAGTAATCTTATTTCCTATTAATTTTACCCATTTATCAGGAATTTAAAAGTTTTCAGTTAAGAGTTTTCAGGTAATAAAATGAATTACTTTTGGTAAACTGACATAGTTATTCATCATTATTTGCAGTGTTACTGCTGTAGCATCCTTAGCTTTGGTGATAACTCGTTTCATGGTCCCAGGCACCAGACAAGGGTTCACAGCCGGAGCCAGGGGCACAGTGGGCTGCCCAGAGCTCAGCTTCTGCAGCCCCTCCCTGCTTATTAAGACAAATTCTATGATCATTCAGGAGATGCAGACTCTCCAGGCACTGCATATTGATTGATTTGGTAACTAAACACAAGAAACTGTTCAGGTGGAGAAGGAGATGTAGGAGCTGCTATTTTTACTTTAGACACTCTGCATCTTATTGTTATCGCTAAACTGCACGAGTTCCACTCCACCAGCTTCGTTTTCCTCTTTAAAAGGAGTTTGAACCCCAGCAGAAGTCTGGGGAAATGACACAAGGGCAAGGACATTACTCTTTGTATGTCCTCAAAAGTAAAATAGTTCCCATTTCCCCTCTTACTCCCCCAGTAGCCAAGGGGCAGCCTCAGAGATACGGCCACTGTCCCTGAGACACTGACCTAAGGATGCTCTCAGACTGCTCTGTCACCTCCACCAGGAGTCACTGGGCTGCCTTTTGCACCTCTATGGTCTAAAGATATTTTGCATTTGTGTTCTAAAGATATTTTGCATCTATTTGTATATGTTTCAGCTCTGTGTGCCATTTATAATAATGCAAAACTGTTGGAAGCACAAGACACAATGATGTAATCTTAAACA
>NW_005054417.1:893540-897059 GCF_000277835.1 Geospiza fortis | reverse complement strand
TTCCAACCCCTTAACGTGTGTCTTGATATTGCATCAGGTTTTAAGGAGGGAAGAAGTGAGTTGTGTAACTTGGATGCAGGTTTATTCAAAGAAGCTTTGTCAAGATAAATTTTAGAAACAATAGGGAATTATATAAACAAAAAACCCCGAGACTATGACACTTCTAATTGCTAGAGAGTTGACACCAAACATCTATTATTCTATGTATCAGTTTTGTGCAATTCAATAAAAGGAGTAGTAGCTGTTTTTTGTTATATTTAGTTAAAATCTACTATTTGCTCCATGATTTTCAAGAGTTGTCAAAGCTAAGTAGTACAACTACCACCTACAGTCTCCACACATCACAGGCAGGACTGCTACAAATACCTTCTATAAAAGCTTCCCAATGCCTCCCTTTATGAGACTAGGCTTTACTAAACTTGCAGCTACTCCATTTTGGGGTTTGAACAGAATTTCCTATATCAAATGTCATTTGTGTGCCTCTTTGGGGGAAGATTAATTTAGAACAGCTCAGTCAGTCCATGGATAAGGCTAAGGAAAATCCTGAAGCTCAGTATAATACAGTTGCCTAAAGAAGAAAAAGTTAAGGTTGAAAAGGCAGCATTAAGTTCAAATCTTTATTTGAACTTAATGCTGCCAATAAAAACTAAAATTGAAGTCATTACTACAATTGTGGAGTCAAGAGTGAGATTAGGAAACACTAAAGGCAAATACCTTAAAAAAAAGAATTGAGGCAGAAGACTGAGTGTGTTTTTCACATGAGACTGACACAACAATGATGGTTGGTAACAGCAACATGGCTTTGGAAACAGTTTCACAATCTCCCACTGAAAACACTAAGATACAGGTTTCAAAGGAACATATGTAAATGAAATGGGATATTCTCCACCAGGTAAGTCTAGAAATTTCAGCTAGTCAGCAACACAATACGAAATTTATAATGGCAAAAGTCAAAGTAGAAATAAAGCAACCAAAAAGAAGCAACAAAAAAACCCACACGAGTTTTTATTTCTTTTATTTAGAAGTAAAATAAAACATTTCCATCTAGAAACCACTGGCATATGCTGCAGTAATTCAAACATGGAGAGGTGGTCTTAGCTTTTCAGATTCCTCCCAAATTCAGCTCCCTCCTGTTGCACTGGAGCTTTGTGCAAGCTCTGATACACCTGAGGACACAACTGTTTAAGGCAGCCGCTGGAGCTCGAGCTTATCAGCAGATGGTGCTTCAAAGACATCATCTTCAACACTTTCCTCTATGGGCTTCATCTTTGCTGAAGTTCTCAGGTAAGGAGATGTGCGGCCTGGGCCTGTCACAGGTACAAAGAAATTACCAGTTAATTTAACACATGCTACAACAGACCTGTTTGTGACAAAGTGGACACAATCTGATGATCCTGCCTTAGTTGCTTCATGAGACGATTTCTAAGTGAAGGTCTCTTTGTTTCTGGGCACAGGCACCAGGAACATGGTGCCTGTGGCCAGATAACATGGAACAACAAGAGATAAAGGCCATGCTAGACATGGAACAACCACCCTATGAACCAGCAGTGCCTGTTGCTAACCACAGACACAGCATTCTCCCCAGGTTCAGTGCAAACCCCAGCTGCACAGGGTGCCCACTGCTTGTTCCCCAGAGATCATCTTCTCACCCTTACACTCACTCACTGACTCATCTCCACTCAACTACAGCAACACGAGTGGCTGCCCCAGGTACAAAGGGTGTGTACATCTGCACACTGGCCTGGCTGCAGGGAAGGCTCCTCAGTGCACTGGGCAAACCTTGGAGGGGCACATTATCAAAGCCACAACTGCCTTTAAAGCATAAAGTCATAGAATGTGCTGAGTTGGAAGGGACTCATGAGGCCTGCACAGGACATCCCAAGAGTCACCCCACGTGCCTGAGAGCACTGTCCAGACACTTAGACACAACACTCTCGAACTCTGCCAAGCCTGGTGCTGTGACCACTTCCCTGGGGAGCCTACCCAACCATGCCCTGGGCGAAGAGCCTTATCCTAAAAGCTGACTGAAACCTCCTTGGACACACTGTCATACGTTTTACACAGCATGATAATGTAAAATTTATACGGATTTATACCCCTATAAACAACCACAGAGAAAACAAGATTTACAGGCAAAGGCCACATAAATTTCACTGCAACAAAACTACCTTTTAGAAAGGCAGCAACTTGTCTGCCAGAGCAGGGCTCACACCACAGCTATCCCTGTCAAGACATTAAATGGAGTTTTTGTGCAAGTTACCACTGCAAACTACCTCTACTGCAGTTCAATTTTCAGTATGAGGGTCAAACCAGAGAACTCCTTTGAGTCATCAGCTGAACAGTTCTGTTTTCCATTGTTCATTCTGAAATAGAATCTACACATGGACATGTATTTTTCTCAGTACCCTCTTGCAGACTTAGACCACCACAACCATATGAGGTTGCAAACAGCTAGTATATGATGACCAAAAAGATTATGGAAATCTCTGAAATCCCATTTGAGAAGAAAACAACGAGAGATAAAGGCCATGCTAACAGACTGTTTGCATACAAGCTAAAAATTTAAATATTCTTGAAAAAATACTGATAGCTGTAACACACTCTTATTTTTAAGAAACGTTTATCAGATCTACAGTAAAGTGCTGTGTTAAGGAAGCCCACTTATGAGGAAAGACTCATTTACACTGAACTGGATCACATTTACACTGTATGTGTTACACACAGAGAACAATATACAGACACAGGCAAGACCAGCAAGTTATGACACTAATGTATTTTTAAGTCACATTCACAAAGACACTGTTTGGAATTGGCGTTTCAGAAATTTTTATACTGAAAATGTATTAGTATTTTCTTTTGAGATTCAGAAACTACTTAAACTGCCACAATACAGGGTTACTCAAGCACATTTTTAGATGTGAAATTATTAAACATTTTAAACTGAAATTATGAAACATTTCTTCCCAGAAAGATGTGTTTTATGGCCTAAGCAAAGAATAACTAGATAAATTAATTGTCTAATGTGCCCCACCCGACATCTGTGGGTACACTTGGATACAAAACTGGCTTTTCTGGGAGACACCCAAAGGTAAAAGGGTGCCTGAAAATGCTGAGTGATAGTTCCAGATGCTTTTTTTTTTTTTTAGATCTTTGTTTTAGTGTAGTTTATTGTTATTTTTTAAATGGTTTTCTTCTGCTTAAAGCCACTTAATTCTCTCCAGAAAACAGAAGTAAGCGGCCATAAGTTTGTACAACAGGATCCAATATAAGGTCTAATTTCCTCAGCCTGTTTGTTTCAAAGACACGCTCTTATTTGCTCCAAATACAAAATTTTGTCTACCGATGCCATGATGCAGTGCTGGACAGATGTTCAAGTGACTGAGTCAGACCTTCCTTTCACCACATTTTGTTGCCCTCTCTTGAGGGCCTAAACCAAAATACATATTAAAATTCCTGTGAAATCCAATCCTGCCTTTAACCACAAGCAGGCAGCATATAATTTGATAATACCACTAAAAG
>NW_005054417.1:882598-893518 GCF_000277835.1 Geospiza fortis | reverse complement strand
TCCTGCTCAGCAGAGAAGTTAACAAATACAGATGCATACACCAGCAAATCTGAGGTGTCTAAAACAAGTACCACAGAAAAAGAGACTGTATCTCTAATAAACATGCAAATAGCTGTCAAGAAATAGAATTACAGAATAGAAACTAACACCAAAACATTATTTAAAGGACTGAAATTCAGGTGAAACTAGCCTTGTGATCAGGTTAAACTATTTTGGCTAAGTCAAATTCTGGAAAAAAAGATACCTCTATTTCACTTACTAATGAATTACATACAGATGGACCACGGATGTCAAGCACAAGTGTCACATGATAAACAAACCCCACTTTAATACCTTTTTGAGGATGCCTGCTGAGTTAATGTGATGTTATCAACAGAAAATATCGTGCTGCAAACGACTCACTCCATAAGCATTATAGAACTCTTGTTGGTTACTTCCTTAATATAAAAGCAAACAGTTAGTTGGGTTTCTTAATTAATTAAATTAAAAACATACTTTTGTTAGTAATTGTAGCTTGAGACCCACTAATTAGTAATTTTAACCTTTTTATTACTAAACACTTTGAAATAGGATTAATATTAATTTCTTGAGAAAATGAGTCAAAGCTTATCATTTATAGCACTGATAAATGCATAATTTTAAAAGATGGGATTATACAAAAATATAAATGCTCATTTTTTCAAGAATATGGAAATTAGGAGAAGAAAAGTTATTTGTATTACAGTAGTCAAGTTATATTTGTAGTAGGAGGCTTTTGTCCACACAACAATCACCTAGCAATGACACAACAGTATTCCTACAGAGTTCCTGTACAGGCAAGTTCCCTTCATTAATTTTTATACTAATTTTATAAAAAGAAAAAAAATTTACATTTCCATATGTTTCTTACAAAATCTATTGAGGATTTTGGATTGTGTTTGTTTGTTCTAAATTAACAAATGTATGCCTGTAGAAGGAGGATCCAGGGAACAGCACAGGAACTGTAAGCCTCAGCATGTACCTTATAGTAAATCTTAAAAAAAACAGACGAAAAAATTCCCCAGCTGTTGCACTGAAGAGTACCCAGCAGCAGATTTTTGAAAACATACCAGTGACAAGGCAAATGGCAGGGGTTTTTTTCAGTTTTCCCTGTTATCTGAAAAAGGGGCATACATGCCCACAATCCACACTGAATACAAATCTTTAAGCAGAGCTCACCTTGGTAGCAACCCCATCATTGGCAATGACAGTACCCAGGAATAACTAACAAGCTATCTTGGCAAAAACAGAGATTGAAGCATTACAGTTCAAGGAGATGAACAAACCTTTTACAGCAGTCAGAAATTTCACAATCAAAATACAAAGAAGAAATAAATAACAATACTTCCCAAGGTGGGTGTTGCACTGCTATAGGGGCAATCCCTCTGCCTCCCCAAAAGTAAGGGAAAGTATTGGACTTGGGAGGCTGCTGACTCAGCTGGGCTGAGGAACTTCTAACATAAAAGACACACAAACTCCTTCTCTTGGGTAAAACACACCAAAAAAAGGTACATAAAGCAAGGAAAACTACAACAGAGAAAAGTGTATTTATCAAGTATGTGCTAAGCACAAGTGCATCTTGAAGATTTATACAATTACAGCTGAACTTGTCATGCATTTCAAGTACTTTCTCCCAAAGCTGAAATACTGGTGTAAGAGTTTTGCTGTGAAGCCTGAAAGAGACACTTTAATTCTAACTAATCACACAAACACAGTTTTACAATTTCTGAGTGTGCAAGTTCACCCAAAGGCTCTCTATGCAAAGGAGTGGCTTCAATTTCATGGAACTTTGCTGTGTGTGGAACAGGTGAAAAGCCACTCGAGGGTTTAAAGGCAAAGATCAGAGAACAGACCAACACAGGAGACTTCAGAGCAGGAATCTCTGCAGGCTGCCTGATCAAGAAGAGCAAAGAGAAGGGAGCCTTCTTTCAACAACTGGATCACAGGCCTTGGTGCTCCTGGGGAGTTTTAACCACCCTGGGATCTGGTGGAAAGGCAACAGGGCTGGGAGCAGGCAGTCCAGGAGATCTCTGGAAGGTAGCAGGCAATTCCTTCACGATGGATGAGTCAGCTAGGGAAGGCGCTCTGCTGGACCTGTCACTGACGAACAAGGAAGAACTCGTCAGGGAGCTGAAGGCAGCTGGCAGTCTTGCCTGCAGTGTCCAGGAGCTGGTGGAGCTTAAGATACTGAGTGGCAAGACAAATAGCTGAATTACAACCTTACAGGACAGGGGACTGTGGCTTGCTCAGGGTTTTACTTGGCAGGAGCTCATGGGACAAGACCTGCAACAGGGATCTAAGGACAGATGGTTGATCTTCGAGGACACCTTCCTCAAAACACAAGGACAGTCCATTCCAGTGCACAAAAAGCTGAGCAAGCATGGTAGAAGGCTGGCATAGATGAACAGGAAAGTTCTGACAGATCTCAAACAGACACACACAAAGTGTAAGTGGGTATGAGCTCCTTGGAGGAAACACAGAACCATGGCCCAAGCATGTGGTGATGAAATGAGGGAAGCCAAACCTCAGCTAGACCTGGATCTAGTGAAGAGCAACAAGAAACACATCTACAAATAAATCAGCAACAAAAGAAAGACCAGGGTAGCTGCGAGGCAAGAGTTCAGTGATGCACAGGACACAGGAACATGAAAAAGTCTGAGATATTCAGGAACTTTTTTGTTTTGAGTTTTTTCTTTAGAGGTTTGTCCTGAGGCCTGCTGGGGCTCTGCATCCAGAGGTAGAGACAGAGAGTGATGTTTGACTAACAGGAAACCCGGACTGAATTAGGAACACATCAAGTCTACAGGGTGAACACAAGATTGTGGAACCACTTGGGCTGCATCCACGGGTGCCAAGCATTGGCTGATACAATTGCAAGGCCTCCTCTATCATCTTGGAAAAGTGATTGAAGTCAGGGGAAACAAATAGAAATGCCAACATCACAGCCATTTTAATGAAGGAGAAGATGGAACACCCAGGCCTAATAGTCTAAATTCATTTCCCAGGAAGATTATGGAGCTTGTCTTCCTGGAAGCCATGCCCAAGCACACAAGGGATGGGAAGGTGACTGGGGAAGCCATCACAGATGTTGATTGCATCTGACCACTCTGACCACCTTCACCTTTGGTGGTGAGATGATGGCCTCTGTGCATGAATGGAGTGCAGGGGATGTTGTTTACATGGATGGTAGCACAGCCCTCCACAGTCTGCCACTGGGTCCTTCCAGACAAATGGGAAACAGACTGGATAGATGGCCTACAGTGGAAAATTTGCTGTACTGCCAAGTTCACAGGGTGGTGAGCAGCAGTACAAAATCCAGCTGTCAGGTGGTTGGTTACCAGCAGTGTTCTCAAGGGCCAAAGCCAAGGCCTATAATATTCAAGATACAAATGACCTGGTTGATGGGATGGAATGCACTCCTGCCAAATTCACAGACAAGAGCCAGGTAGCGAGGGAAACTGCTGACAGGCCAAAGGGTAGGGCAGTGAGTCTGGACAGGCCATTGGAAAAAGAGAAAAGAACTGACAAAAACGACAAGTTCATGAAAGACAAATCCCTGAACCCGGGACATGACACACCTACACAGCATTACAGCCTAGGCCCCAGCTGGCTGGAAAGCAGCTTTGCAGAAACAAACCTGGTGGACACAAAATGGAACATGAGTCAGCAGAGTGCCCCTGCAGTGAAGTGTGCCATTCATATATTGGGCCACATTAGCAGCATGTATTGAATCCTATAAGCAACAGCATAGCCAGCAGGTCAATGGAAGAGATTAATCCTCTCTATCTGGCAATTGTGAGACAGGATCTGGAGTGCTGCATCAGTTTTGTGCCTCCCTGTACAAGAAAGACATGGACATACTAGAGCAAGAGCAGCAGGGTGCAACTCCAGAGGCTGGAGCAGTGATGGAGAGGCTGCAGGAGCTGGGTGTGTTCAGCCTTAGGAACAGAAGGCTCCCACGGCTTCTGACTCTTCTCTTTGGCTACCTAATGGAAGGCAACATAGAAGAGAGAGCCAGACTCTTCTCAGAGGCATGCACTAAAGAAAGAAGGAAAACAAGCATGAGTTGCAATAAGGGAAATTTTTCCACTGTGAGGGTGGTAAGACCCTGGAGCAGGTTGCCCAGGGAGGCTGGGAAATCTTCTAGCTTGGAAATATTGAAATCTTCACTGGACATGGCCCTGCTCTAGCTGATCTTGCTTTGGACATGAGGCTGGACCTGATAATGTCCAGAGGTCTCTTACCACCTCAACTACCTCTGAATGTCCTTGCAGTGAACAGAGGAGAAAAAGAAAACAACACTGGAATTTTCATCAAACTATATATCCCAGGTGTCACCCTTGATGTTCTAGTATGGTGAAGCATTAGTAGGGCTTTTTCTTCCATCTATCTGGGCATGCAGACTACACCAATGTTAAGGAGTAAAACCAGATAGGCCCTCCAGGTCTGAAGGTGTTACTAGATGAGAACTGTGAGAAACACAATGGAAAACAGATAATTAAACAGAAAGATGCCAATATTTGAAAATATTTCCTCTTCTTAGCAGAGACTTTAACCATAACAAATAACATATAACAAATAACAATAACAGTGTTTTTTTCTCATATATTTGAATTCAAATAACTAAAAAATAATATTTCCAAAATCAAAAGAAATAATCCTATATGATCCTTTTAAATGCTGTTAAACTAACAGCTTATGCCAAATGCAAAAATAGAGAATCCTCTGGGGCTTTTTTATTCAAACACTGCTTTCAGAATTCAGGCTAATGTTAATGTTTAGATTCAGATGATCTAAAAATAAATGACAGCAAAAGCCTAGAAAGAATAATTTTGAATGTTTTCATAAAGGAATAAATTAAAAGAATAGAAGTAAAAAGGTCAGCCATGGTTTCTTCTCTCACTTCATCTGTTCTCTACTACTCCTGTCATACAAAGCACAGCAGAGGAGAGCCTGACAGGATACTTGGAGATTTTCCAGGTGACATCAAAATATTGGTTGTATACCACATTCCTCCAGACTCTGCCAATACAAACTATCTCAGGAGGAAAAGTAGGACACAAGTTGCTGAGGGAAAATGTTTTGTTTGGGTTTTTAGTTTCTACAAGCACCAGTGACAGAACAAAGGACATACTACTGTGACTGGCACTGTACCTTTAGTTTTGCCCCATTACTACAAACAGTCCATATTATGCCAAAGATTATTACTACACATGTTGGGGTGTCTTTCCAGCATGTACATGAGGTATCTGCATTTAGAACACAAAATCTCATGCATCTGACTGCCCTATAATTAAGTCCCTTAATTTAGCTGCTACAGCAGCACCCAAAAAGCTGCAGTCTGCTCCCACAGAGGACAACAGGAGTTCTGCAGTGGTCTCTAATGGTCAACCTGAGCCATATTCAAAATTGGCACAAACTATCCTAAGCACTCACGAAGAGAGGATGCAGAGGAAGTCCCACGAAGAAACATCTGCAGGCCATCCTCACTGTCACTGGTGCTGGCCATGCTGTTCCTCATCTGCATCACCGAGAGCTGAGAGCAAAGGCTGGGCTGTCGGTCAATTTTCTTTGAAGCCTAAAAAAGAAAAAAAATGATTATTTTAAAAAAAGATATCAAGCAAATTAAAATAAAAATGGAAAATTACTACTTCCCCTTGTAATAGATGCTCCAGTCCCAGTTGTGATTATACAAGAAAATTGTTATAGGAGAAGATTCTATGCAGTGTAAATCAATTTAAATGACAACAGAAAATGCCAGTAATATACTGGAACTGGAACATTGACAAGTATGAAACTGCACATTAATTATTCAATCTCAAATTGCTTTTGTACTGAAATTTTCATGTATTTTCTTACAGAAAGCTTGGCGTTTATTATCTGGTAACTCATTATTTAAATATGATGCTCTGCAATTAAATGCAGTCTTTATGATGAAGCTGATCCTCCTTGCTAAACAAAACAGCATGCTATATAGAGAGGCAATTTATGCCTTAACAGAAGTATGGTTATTTTCCTGGCTTTTCATATCATTATGTTAGAAAAGTGGTGAATGCTCCTCCTTCCCAGTAGATGACCATTTGGCTCTTGATTCTACTGCAGACTAAGTGCATCAGGTGAACATTATCCTCTCCCTGTCAAACGGTCTGAGGAGCTTCTGTTTTGCTTTGAGTAGCCTTCCTGAGAAGCCTTTATACTATAACATTTGAAGCATATGAACATATGAAGCCATACCTTGTACCTTGTAAGGTATCACTGCAAGCCAGAATGTTATTTTAGGTGTATGTGAAAGGTAGCAATCAATGACAAAACTATAACGGATAATTCCATTCCAATGGAGTTTGACAAGTCAGGAACTAGTATCCTATTCCATGCAGAAAGGAATGACTATTTTCCCAACACTAGTGAAAGTCTCCTTAGGTAGGAGAAAATCACAAGTTTTCTCACAAATTAAATTATACTTTAATAATATATTTAATAAAATAGAATACACTTTTAAAAATAAATATACCTTAAAAATAAATATACTTAAAAAATAAATATACTTTTAAAATGAATAGAATATACTTTTTTGTTTTCCAACAAAAAATTATTTGATAGTTTTACCTTCTTACTACCATACTGAATACGAATAATCAACACTCAATTAATTTCCGTAGTCCCCTATGTACCCAAGTCAACCCCAACATTTTCTGATGAGATTGACAACAGTTAAAAGACATTAAAGACAATAATAATATTTATATTTGAAAATTAAGCTTGTGAGAGGTAATATGTACATAGAGTGCTGGCAATGGGAAGATTAAGAATTTATTTAACAGTTCTCTTGCCAAGTTATGTAGGAAGAGCTCATGCAACTGGATTTTTATTTTAGGAAGAATAATAAGATACTACAAATTTCCCAAATGCTCACTCAATTTTTACAACATACATTTTCAAAACTTACTATAACAAACCAGCTATAATAATCTTAAATGTATGTGACTTGCAACTAAAAACAAAGACTCAGTACAAACTGAAGTTGAAGTGTGCAGATGTTAAGTGAAAAGAGGGGCAAATTTTGTTGGATTTTCTAATTCTTTGAAATTATGATACGGAATAAGTAAGGAGACAAAATGAAACTAAAGCAAGGTAGTTCATATATTCATGAATACACGCAGACCACTTTATGTTTTATATATTTATATACATATAAATTATATTTAATTATATTTATTTATATTTTATATGCATTTCATGATTTCTTCCACTAACTGCATCATATCAACAAAATGTTTGCTTTTTTTTTGTATTTGCAACCCTCAAAGACATGTTGAAATTATTCTTCCTAGCAATCAGTATTACATAATTTTTTGCTCCCAGTAAGAAATTTTTTTTAAAGAAAAAAAACTCTGAAGCTTCTTTTTACAAAGACACTCATTTGTTAGGGAGAAAGGATATTCAGGGAGAAGCACCTTTTTAGCTACTGGCCATCATGTCTAATCGTTAGGCAGGAATATTTCCACAAGCTGATCAGTTCTGAATCTCAGTTACTCATCTTTCTTGTACATTACTGTGCTAACTTTGCTAAATATTGCTTCTGACCGAAATGTTGCACTGACTCACACCTTGGCACTAAAAGGCCACAAGTGAGCATTAAGTGGCTGATGGCAGCAAGTTAAAATAAGGTGCTTTAAGAGCATTCAAAATTGAAATAAAAACACATTTGTATGTGGGAGGAAAATTTCCTAACAAAACTTGAAGTTGCTTACCTTGTCATTTAAGGTTGGATCATTCAATGAATAAAGTTTATTTGTAATATCTTTGCCAATAAGGTACTTAAAGATCTCATAAAGAAATGGCTCAGACTCCAGAAAGAAAGTCAGCCGTTCCCTGGACCAGCACAGGAACTTGCAGTTATCATCTGCAATAATGGTGACCTGGAAAAAAATACATGCTCAGAATTAGCACATTTAAAAATGTTTTAAGATGAGCACACTTAAACATGCTTTAAAAGAAGAGATTACATTTTATTTGTGACTCCAGTTAAAGTAACTCTTAAAGCCATAAAGCTTTTTGGTATCCCTTTGTTATGAATGTGATATTTACAAATGTAAAAATTCTCAGCAATTTGTTATCATTATATTTTTAACTGATATGTGTAGCCAGTTTGTTTTACAGAAAACCTGGGGGACAATAACAGCAGAAAATCTCTCATGTGTTCCCAAACCGTAAAAACACTTACTTAAGAGGAAATTTATGAAGTCAGTCCTATAGTGATGACAAGCACTGGCAGTAAGCCTATATGTAGGTTGGTTTATTTTACATCACTGTCACCAAAAAGAAACAACTGGTATCACCTAAAGGTCTCCATCAAAGAGTTTTTAGTGATTTAAAAAAAATATTTCCATCTTCCTCTTATAACTGTCAGCCCTGCTGATCCCACAAGTACAACCTTGTGGCAGCTGAGCCAAGGCTCTGTTTGCTCACTTATTGATAATCCAGTTCTGGGTAGTTACAGGGGATTTTGCCCCCTCTCATGGGAGGATGGACTCGCCAGATTCATTCCCCTGTGCCAGCAGAGGGCAATGCCACCCCAAAACCCACACTGGTCATACCCAGGGACAGGTTTTGCAAGGGGGAGTCAGACATCTACGAATAAATCAAAATCAGGTGCTCTCTGCTTTTACAAGATAACACTACATCCTTAAAAAATTTTAAAATCCATTAAAATAAGTCCTAGAAACAATGAAACAGTGTCATATATCCATGGATTTTCAACTCCACAGATTGTAATACAAGCCCACAGGCTGAGGAAGAATTCACCAGCATTGCCAGCAGATGGGGTCCTCAAGGCTGAATCCGTGTGCTCTTGCAAGGTTGCTGGTGTTCACATGGCAGTAACAAGCAGAGCCCACGAATAAAGGACACACCCCGCTCCAGATTACAATAACTTCTAAGGCAGGCAGGAGCTGAGGCATGACCCTTTTCCCTTGGGAGGGACCGATTCCTACCCGGCTGCTCCCAAGAGGAAGGGGCTGTGCCAGGAGGGCTGTGGGAGGCCCCACCGCCGCGGGGGGAGTGCATCTGGACAAGTCTCTCCCCCTGGCGCTGAGCCCAGTGTTTGACTGGAACATATGACACCAATCACTGATTTTAGAGTCTGCACTGCTCTGCCTCCCTCCCCTTCTGCCACGCTATCAGTGTGGATGCACCAGTCACTCACAGTCCAGTCATTATTACGCATACCTAGCTAAAAACCATAAAGAGGTAACTAAATAGCCATTTATATGGGAATAAAACACCCTTCTCTAAAAGTATTCCATCTCCCAAAACTATAATAAAATATATTTAATATACCAGCATAATTACACTGCTAGAGAAATATACCCTTACTGTTCCCCATATGAATATTTTTATTCAAAATACTGAGATAATTTTCAGCTTATGTTGCTTTAACAAACTGCAAAATGACAGAAGTATTAATACACTTTTATAAATACCAATTTCTAATTACTTGCACCAGAACTTCTAGACTTTAATTATTACAGTACCTCCTCTTCCCTTTTCTTTTTTTGAACCACTGATGAGACCTGTTCATATAATCTTTTTCCATCAAAACTGCCTCTTAAATTATTTGTCCAGAACAATCTCTTAACATAAAACAAACTTGGAAATAGTAAAAGAGAACAAAATAGCAAAAGCCAGACTGCTCAATACACACCATTATAATACTGTTTTTCAGCATTTAAAAGTTATTCTTGACATGGTCCATCTTCAATGAGCTATACTAGAAGGATAACAAAATTATGCGAGTCAAATAGTTCACTGTTGATCAAATTTATGCCCTATTTTTTTGATGGTCTCACCAGCTCATGTCCAGTGACATTTAAAACAAAATGTACCTGGAATTTCTCACCCCGGTTCATCTGCGTTGATCGAAATTCAGGAGAATCTATAAAGGCACAGGGGTAAATATTATGCAGAAAATGCCCTCGGTAAGACACCTTCATTCTGGAAATAAAAATGTACGAAACAACATTTTAAACTCACGGAGGCTGATTAATTTAATCAAAAATTGGGTAGGACTACTGACTACGGTAATGCAGTAGGTAATAGGAATAAATACATTAATCTTCTGGAATGTCACTCCCAGAGCTACCCTGTCTTCTTCCTGATTCCATGCAGAACAGGCTGCCAGACAAATAGAGAATTGATGAACGTGGCATGTATCCACAAAACATTGTTATTCAATATGAGAAAGGTCACATTACACAGCCAGACCAGAATCAGGCTTCCCTTAGGTAAGCAGCTTTGTGGTAATGAGTAAGAAAAGCAACGAAGCCTGACATTGCTGCTGCTGTCAACAGAAACTGGTTAAAATATTGGCCAGAATTTAGCATGAGTTTCAAGATTACAGCTTGGCCATGGGCATGTTTTACCCTTTCTCACCTGGATTCTGTCTGCCGCTGGACAGTGCACCTGCCCCTCTCTACTTGCACGTACAACTGCAATGAATCAATTCCAAAGGCCTGCTGTTTTAAATCCTACTGGAGACATACTACTTCTTCCCTCATGCACTATATTTTTTAACCTTAAAACCTGAGAATGACTAGGATATCTAAGACTCAAACAAATCTCTTGCTTATTTTGCAAGACACTGCCTTTGGTATTACACAAATATAATTCCCACTAAAATCCATGCAGCTGCACACCTAAGTGGATACACAACATGCTCCCAGTAAGAGATATCACTGCCGCCTGAAAATGGTGTCACAAAATAGACTGTAAGTATAGACTGTTTGACTATAGACCATAACGTACTACAAACAATTGCAGCCTCAATAATTTTCTAATTTATTCAGCCATGAGACAAAGCATACAACTGTCCCCAAGCTTTTATAGAACCTACTTCCCCTTCAG
>NW_005054417.1:869295-882588 GCF_000277835.1 Geospiza fortis | reverse complement strand
GCAGGATGCTTAGCCTATCATCAACTGATGTTTTATCTTCTGCTGCATAGGCTTGACCTGTCTTCAAAGTCTGAATGTTGCAGAACTGTCCAGTTAGTCTTTGGAAGAGCTCTGGAGGCACATGGAGAGGTTCAAACATTCTCTTGTAGAGGCTGCTAAGCTCCTTCTCTATCTTGATCTAGATTGGAAAAACACGTGAGATCAAAAAACACAGATGCAGTAGTGAAAAATGGGTAAGAATGCACACATGCTTTAGCTTGAGGGACATCTTTGGCTTCATTATACTTAAGCAAGGAAAGAAGTGGTAAATGTGTGATGTCTATCCACAAACATTGCCTGTGATAGGGTGACCAAAACCTTATCTAAAATGAGCCAGTTTGGCACACTGGTGCTTTAGAATGCTGTCCCGTCCAAGTGCCACATTAAATCACACACAAGGAGCCTTCTGACATGTCTGCTGATGCAATAATGAATAGGAAGGACTTGGGCAAGAATTATGCAGAGAAAAAAAATTAGTTTGTCTTTCACACTGCATGCACACATCACTGTGGCTATCCCTCAGGCTCTCCTGGGAGCCCCTCTCATCCCTGAGCTTCTTGGCTTACTTGCAGTAGGAAAGCAAGTCCTGAAAAACAAACCAATTATATTGAAACCACATGTGATGAGGGAGGGGAAAAAAAGACCAAAAAACACTGCCAGCTGAACATCCCACATCTAAGAGCCCACCCAAACTCAGGCAGCAGCAATGAGGGAAAGGATGTTGACTGAAATCCTAAGCCTGGAAGTCTTCCCTGAATGAAGGAAGCAGGGGATGAGGCAATATTACAGCCTTCCTGAAAGCAGAGGCAGCCTGAATAAAGCCTGCATATTTGCCATGAGGAAGACAAATCAGAACAATAAGCATCAGATAATGAAAAAAAATACATACATAGAAGAGAGAATAAGGAAACACAACTGAGAAAGAATGTCAGAAAAGAAGAGAAAGAGGCAAGTTTCAGACTCATGTTCAGCTCTTCCCCCAGGACCTGCAGGTCCTTTTCCACAAAGCTGCTTCCCAGCTGGTCAGTCCATGGCATGTGCTGATGCATGGTTATTCCTCCCTGGTGCAGTACTCCACACTTTCTGTTGAACTCCATGAGGCTCCTGTTGGTCCATTTCTCCAGCCTGCTGAGGCCCTTCCCGATGGCTTCCCAACCTTCTGGCCTATCAGCCACTCCTCACAGTTTTGTGTCATCAGGGTTCACATATGCCCCACCACCCAGACCATGAATGAAGATGTCAAACGGCACTGGGACCAGCACTGGCCCCGAGGTTACACACACACACTAATGAATGTGTAGTACCCAGCTCCAACACGACTTCTACCTCTGATTACCACACTCACCCTGCCATTCAGCCAGATTCCAATCCATCTCACTGTGTCCTCATCCAGACCACACTTCAACATATTCTCTATCAGGATTTTATACAAGACAATGTTGAAGACTCTACTGAAATTAAGGTTGAGGATATTCACCATTCTCATATATGGCCAATAATTTCATTGTGGAAGTTTATCATAAATATGGCTTGGATTTGAAGGGACCTTAGAGATTACCCAGTCCCAACTCCTCTGCCATGGGCAGGGACACTTTCCACGAGACCAGGCAGCATCAGAGCTTCAACCTGACCTTGAACACTTCTAGCAATTGCACATGTACAGCTTCTCTGGGCAAGCTGCCCCAGTGCCTCACCCCCCACACAGTAAAGAATTTCTTCCTAATATCTAATCTAAACCTACTCTCAGTTTGAAACCATTCCCCCTTATCCTGTTACTACATACCCTTGTAAAATGTCCCTCTCCATCCTTCCTGTCATTTCCCTTCCAGTACTTGAAGGTCACAATCTGGCCACCCCAAAGCCTTCTCTTTTCCAGGCTGAACAACCCCAATTCTCCCAGCCTTTCCTCATAGAGCACCTCTTCCATCTCTGTGCTCGGGACCTCAGACCACTCCCACTCTGATGGGATCTCATCAGAGCAGTCACTTCCCTCACCCTGCTGGCCACTCTGCTTTTGAGGCAGCTCAGGATACAATTGGGTATCTGTGGCTGTGAGTGCACATTGGCAGGTCAAGTCCAGCCTCCCATCCACACCCAAGTTCTTCTCTGTAGGGCTGCTCTCCATCTGTCCATTCCTCAGCCTGTGTTAATATTGGAGGTAGCCCCTACCAGGTGCAGCACCTTGCACTTGGTCATGTTGCATTTCATGAGATTTCCATTGGCCACTTCTCAAGCTTGTCCAAGTCCCTCTGGATGGTATCCCAGCGTTCAGGTGTGTCAAACAACTCCACTTCGGGTCAGCTGTAGACTTGTTGAGGGTGTACTCAATCCCTTTGTCTATGCCATTAATGAAGACAGTAAATAGCACTGATCCCAATACAGACCCAAACGGGACATCACTTGTCACTGATGTCCATCAGGACTCTGAACCTTTGACCATTACCCTCTGGAGGTGACCATTCGATCAGTTTCTTATCCATCTATTACCAGGCTGGTTAAGCATGGCTTCCCTTTGGTAAATCCTTGCTGACCACTCCTGATTACCTTCTTGTGCTCCATGTGCATAGAAATGTTTTCCAGGACTATCTATCCCTTCTTTTCAGAGATCAAGTTAAGGCTGACCATGCTGCAGGTCCCTGGGTTCTCCTTCTTACCCTTTTTGAGGAAAGGAGTGGCATTTGCTTCCTCTGTTCCTCACTCACTTCTCTCAGTCACCACCATTATTCCAAGACTATGAGGAATGGCCTTGCAGTGACATGAGCTCTTGTGGCTGTGTGACATCAGGGCTCATGGACTTACTATGTCCAGTGCATTACCTGACCTAAAGTTACACTGGTTTCACAATGAATCAATTACTAGTTAAATATTCCACAAGCAACTATACTCATATGAAACCCACATTTTGAATTTCCTATACGTTCCTTACGCCACAATCTTTAATCCCTCAGAGGATGTCTACACAGACAAAACAAGGATTAAAAACAAACACACAAGAGAAACTGTATTATGTTAAATCCTGAGCTGTTTGATTTCAAAATATGTTTCATATACCCACAAAGCTAGATGACTGTCTTACCATCATGCTCTCCAGGAACTCCTACATTTTTAACAGCTGTACCAATTTAATTTGCACCTTTCTATACTGCAACTTGAGGAAATACATTTCCATCTGAAAAAGGAATTTACGTAGCTCCCAAGACTCCTGAACCCAAAACCAGGCACACAGACATGAGGGCAAATTTTGACCCTGGAGTGTTAATCCAATCCCTTAACTAGCACATGGTTCATGTTTCATGATCTTCCTCTAGTGTGTAATACTTTGAGGGGAAAGCAGGTGTAGCCACTTTCTTAAAGACCGATCAGATTGCAGGCTGGAGCTGTGCTTTAGATGGGCTCCCTTGTAACAGACCATTCCCCCTTCCCAAGCACAGCTGACTGCTCCTCCAGTCATGCTCGTGGGTCATATTCCAAACAAGCCATATGGGTAGGTGTAATGTTTTCTTCAGCAGGGGTTGAAATATTCTGGGATGCTGCCAGAACTCCGAGTCAGAGTGATTAGACTCAGCTTCCACTCCAACTAAAAAAGCCAAATTTGTAAAGCTCCAAGAAATCAAAACCACTGAAATAATCTTCTGGTGAGAAAAGAAACTCACTGTGATTTTGCATGCTCCATTTAATAAAATAAATATTTAACAACCGAACATATCAATTATTCATTTTGTAATATGACTAACTTGTAATTATTCTACCATTCCTTTCTTTCCTTGGAAAGATCTTTTGTGAGAATTACCAAAACTGATTGAGATGGACAATACAATAGCTGTAGAGAGAAAATCTTATTCAAAAATTAGTTCCTAAGAGTTTTAATTTTTTTCCCCCTATTCTTTGTCCGCCGGTGGGAAAAACACTTAAAACAGCCTTGGGGTTTATTATAAACATGTTAGACAGCTAAAAAGACTTGTGTGACTATCAGGCACCACTTCAAGTATGCTTGTTGATCATAGTTTGCAGCAAGGATTCATATATTTTTTAATAATTACTGAAAATATTATGTATTACAGCAATTAAAATAACAATGTTTTCCATGCAATGTTCATAAATACTGTAATTTCTCAACGGAAAGAAGACTATTGAAATGAAGCCTTAATATGCAAAGAAATAGCACTACCTGGCTAGTCTATCCCATCTAATTTTTGGCTAAGCTTTTAAGTTTCTCAGGTCACATAGCCCAGCTGATGGTACTTTGTGTGAACCTGTGTTCCATATTGGAGGAACACTGCTGTAGGTAGAGCCTCTTCCTTTTTTAACACATGTACTCAATTTATCAACTTGTTGTAGACAGATGCAATTTAACCTTTAGCCTCCTTTTACACGCTGTGGTTGCCTGCCAGAGTGTGAGCAGTGCAGAGTTTATGGGAGAGCCAAACACCCCAGTCCTGCTGTGGCTACTCTGACTCTGGGCAAGGGCTACAGAGAGAGAAAGCAAAGTCAAAGGCAGGTGCTCCAGGCTACTCTGACTCTGGGCAAGGGCTACAGAGAGAGAAAGCAAAGTCAAAGGCAGGTGCTCCAGGCCTCCCCCCTCTTAGATGCAATTTTTTACCAACTTTGGTGACTGAGTTTATCACTCAAGTTTCATATTCTCACAAAATTCCTTCTTTTTGTATCCACCCACAGAGTACTTCAATCATTTCTATCAACTTGACCTAACTCCTACAAATAATTCTGCTAACAAATTTATTAGAGGATTTCATGAAAATAGCTGCCTCTTCAATAGGATGAAACCTATACCATAATGCACAAAGTACCCCCAATCTGTGCCAACATAGCTTTTAGTAGACAAGTGTAATTACAAAATAATGTATTTCCTTCTTCATTCAGTATTAATTTACACATTGCAGGGTTATTTTTTTGTTTTTGTGGGGTTTTTTTTGGTTTTTTTTTTGCTTTTGTTGTTGTTGTTGTTGTTGTTGTTGTTTTCACTCAAGCCCAAACCAGCACATCATCCTCCCAGGATGATTTTTCACTCACCAATAACCTTTTATTTAGATTTTTGGAAAGGGTTGGAGAGGTACAAACTCAAGGACCATTACCTATTAAGGATGCCAAATTCACTTTTAAAATACAAGTAAGATGAAAGGCTTGGTTTCTCAGGGAAATGGGTTTCCATCAGCTGAGCACTCTTGCCTTTTGCAATAATTTCTGACTTTGGTGGCCCTTTCCTGTTCCATCTGACAGAAGATTAGAAACCTCAAGATTTATTAAAAAGGCTTAATTGGTGGAGGGGTGAAGGGAAGTAGAACATGCTAATTTGGTTGAGGGAAAAGACTGCAAATAAATTAATCCCATATTAGAAACTAGAGTACCTGCATGGGATATTTAACAGTGGACAGCTACAGAGTAGGTACAGTCTGGCCTCACTGGCTCTCCCTTATCTATCTCCCTTATCAAAACTGCTGTTCTGTGTGTGTGCTGGACAGCATGACCATGGCCACCTAGAAGAAATACAACGCAGTTTCATCATCTGCTGCATCTCAATGGTGACATAAATCAATTGAATAGGCTGAAAAAAATGGCATTAGTAATTAAATTTAGTAACTAAAGAGGAAGTTACCCTTTAAATAGTAAGACGACCCTTCAAGAGCAATTTGAACTAGAAATATTTACTACACATCTACAATTGTCTAGTAACAGATCAGTCTAGCTTGTTTTATGCTACTTCCTAGGCAAGGAAGTAGCATAAAACTAATTAGAAGTCAAGCTTCATGCTGCCTTGCCAGCTAATTTCTTAGCTGCTTTCTTGCACAGGCAGTGTTGAATTGGTGAAGAGGTTATTTCCAGTTAGGTTTTATCGTTTGTTTTTTTTTGGTACAAGTTGTTGCACACTTCCAGAATGTGTCCAGAGTGTGATTTTGGACCAAACACAAAAGTATTCTGCTGAAAATGTGTACTAATCCATTGGTTTGCCCAGCAAACAAGGGCAAAACTTCCTTTTGTTGCATCTTACTAGAGTGCTTGTGAAATTTATCTGTTATACATACCGGTCTCCTTTTATACACAAGGTATATGAAATGCAAAAGGTTGACAACCAAAAACACAGAATTCCAGATCATTATGTCCAAGGCACAACGATAGAGTGTAGCCCAAATGATGAATAATGCACATCCTGTAAAAATTAAAAAAAAAAAGAGGAAGTTAAATTTCACCAACAATAAACATTCCTAGAAAACCATCATGAATATGTCCACAGAGTATAATTACCCTGAAAGGCAATATATTCTGCAAACTTTAATACAGTTAAGCTCTCTGGATGAAGGCATGCAACAATAGCTAATCACTGCAATGCTGCACTGAGGGCAGGTGGACAGACTGCAGCCCTCTTACATCGGACTGCAATACTGATTGAAATCACAGTAATTCAGATCAGGATGGGGCAAGCAGAAAGGTGCAGTCCATGATGATTTCTTACTGAAATGAAGTACAAAAGAGATGGGGGAAAATTAGGCAGCTCACAAAAATTTGTATTGCATTAATTAGACAAAAAAAAGACCTAGAAGTTAACATTCACATCTAATTAGCAAGGGAGAGTTGTATAAAAACTTCCTAAAGTCATATGCAGATATTTTTGAAAATTAAAAGAAACTATTATTGCTGATGTGACAAGGTCACATCAGGAACCTGAATTCTCCTGTGTAACATCAAAGACAAAATTTCCAAATGCTTACTCTTTTTTGAGTTGCCTTACTTTAAATGACACTTGCTGTAAAAGACAAGGCATCATGTATGAATAGGGATTCCATTTTCAGCCTCCTAAGACAATATTTATCAAAAGATGGATTATGTATTAGTGAGTCTCTCCCAGATAACTGTGAGCCTACCATCCAACAGAAATGGCTGGAGAGGTCACAGATATATTTTCCCTTAAGCTTCCTGCAAGGACAAAAAGGAGACAGTGCTAAATGAGTGTTCTTAACCCCCTTCTCCCTGAAAATGACCTTGATTTAATGAACTCAGTACTATCTAGTCTTGTCTGGGTTGTTCACTGATGAGGCAGTACTTGCATATGGATTAGAAAAATCAAAATATAGTGACTCTTGATCTCCTTATTAGTTAGACTGCTAGGCACAGGAGGATATGAAGTCTGGATGTATTGAAGAGCAGCAATATTGCAGAGCAGCACAGAGGTGGGACAGGGTGAAAGAAAAGGGAACAGGTCCCTAGGAACCAGGCTTCATTACTCGTTCTGCCCCCTGAGTAAATCTGCTCCCTGCTGCCACCCCACCTTGCAAAACTCTGATTCTCTATCTGCTCATACAAGACCTGCAGGTCAAAATGGCAGGCCCAGCAAGTGCAGAGCTCCTTTTGCTTTTAAAGACAAGGTAAAAGGTCTTAGAATGCTCAGATCCTTGGTCACCAGTGCAGTGTGTTTTAAGAAGTTACCCTATCATAACTGTAAAACAGAAAATGCAAGAGTGTTGTAAATTCAAACAGTTCTGTCATAAAATTTACCCACACTATAATGCCAATAAGCACTCACTTAAAAATACTTGGGCATGCTCTTATTGGATTGGATTTATCCTTCTTACACTGCAATGAGTCACTATTCCTGCTTTGATCACAAGGATCTTGTCCCACACGAGGTACAGAGGCTTTGAAATAGCTGTGAGACTGCAATGTTACAAATTGAACCACATTCACTCAGTCTCAAGCATGCCAAATTTAGGTTTTCCTCTCAAGTCAGATTCTGGTGTCACAAGATTCCTACAGTAGCAGAAGAAACACAACTAATATCAGAACACAGAAAAGCCTCCCCATCAAAAGGCTGCACTTCTAAATCAGCAATGAAAATAATGCTGGTGACCCACAAGCGCCACAGGTTTGAACCCACATTAAGAGAACACCTGGGCTCAAAGCAAGCTCCTCAAGGAAAAGTTCACCTACCTCAGACACACTAAACCAGTGCACCTGCCAATACACAGTCCCAGTACTTACTTAAAATCTAAAATAAAGGTCTTAATGACCAGACATAACTGATTTGAAATAAGTGGATTTTAAACATCCAGTTACATCTGACATAAATTATGTCCACTTGTTTTCAAGCTGACATCTTCATAGGTTTGAAATTGCAAATTACAGTTCTAGAAAGTTTTAAGAGCCAAGAGTAATATAATCTTTCTAAAAAAAGGTACATCAAGGTCAAAACAGACCCAGTCTTAGACCAAAACCACCTTCATCAGAGCACAATGGCCATTAACAGAGGCAGTAATTTCACCATAAGCTGCAGGGACCAGCTCCAGAATGGTCAATCCCAGCCATTTGTGTCACATTCCTCTCTCCAGAACGATTCTCCTACCTATGGTGAGCAGGCCTCGCAGGAGAATCATATGAAGATTCAAAGTAGTTGGAATAACCAGCCCAACTGCAAAGCAAATGTTTGCCACGTGGAAAACAAGATGATGAATTTCTTTCCAGTTTTCACATGCAGTCTCATTGAGAGGATCAAGGGTGGAATTTTTTAAGTCTGGAACAAAACTTAGTGGAGTAACAGTGAGTGGGCTCATTGCTGTAGTATTCATCTTGGAGACTCCTGCAAGGAGAGGAAAAAAAATCACTATGCATTAAACTGAAACATAGTAAACATATATATGGATTTTAGGGTTATTCTCTCCCTTCCCAAGATATATTTTCCATTAGCATTCACAGAAGAAAAATATAAAAAAATGCTTTAAAAGAGTAAGCTAGGTCTATAGTTCAGTAGTGCTTTGCTATCTCTTTCACCTAAATCATAGCTACCAAAACAGAGAGGCTGCTAAGTCTGCAGCCAGTCTTCTAGGGAAATCACTTGGTCTACACAGTTTGAAAAAGCTTGCAAGACCCTCATCTGTGTGTGTGACTACTGGAGAAATTGAGACAGCTAAAGACTATTTCTAATCTAAGCATACATAGGATGTTTTTGTTGTTGTAATAATAAATATAACACATATAGCTTTTGCCTCAATGAAATGGAAAAATATCCGTGGGCAAATCCCAATACAAAACAAAAAATTACTATTAAGAACAAACTACAGAAACTGGAAGATTTCAGGACACTGTCTTTAGAATATTAAAAGCTGGTGTCTCTGGGTAACTAGAGTCAGTGCTACAAGCTCTACAGAAGGTCTTCTGAACCCAGAGCAGGTCTCAGCTGAAGGAACACGACTGTTCCTAGAGATGTCTGCTGTCAAACACAGGAGAACCCTGCTTCCAGTAAGGCATGTATGGTCTCCCACTGCTACAGCAGTAGAAATTATATGGAGTTGGGCTTAAGTCTCATTAAGGAACTATATGCACTTCATCATTGAGACAACAAGCTCCCTAAAATATGATGCAGTGGGATTTGCATTTGATTAAATTCTGTAGAGACAGGGCACGTCCCTGATGTGTGTCACCACTAACTGCCATGTAATTCACCTGCTCAGCAGATAATTTTGGGTCACAGTTAATACACTCGATTTCCTGCAGACTTGAATACACTCTGAAGCATCTCTGGTAATTGAGTGTTTCTTGGTCTCTGAAATAAATTTGAGTTGCTTCATCCCTTCCTTTCATTGTTTTCTTGGGATTGACCTGTGTACAGGGCATAAGCAAGCTGGACAGTTTTCAAAATTAATCAGCGTTTCAGACCCCTTCTGAAAGCAGTGGGAAGAAAGAAATCCTCAGCCCTCTCTTACGGTTCATCTCCTATGCCCCGAGCCTGTCACAGCCAAGGGATGCTACATAATGTGCAGAGGCATCCAGCAGGATCAAACACTAGCACAGATGCAGTGTATCCATATCTGGTTTGAAATTACTTTCAAGGAAAAAAAATTAACTAATCCTAAATATCTAATCCAAAATACACAATTCACTTGTTTCTTAAGGTATCACTTTCCTATTTCCATTCCTACATTAGTTATTCACAAAGATTAATTAAAATGTGGGGGTTTATCATAAGCTCCACACTTAACTGTTAGCAAACATCAGGCCTATCCAAATACACTCCTACTTTCTTTCAGCTCTTTCACATGAGTTCATCAAGAGAGTCATTAGAGCAGTTTCAGTGTCCTGACAAAGCCTCTCATGCAGTGAGCCAAAGCCTGAGCCCATGAGAGGCTGCAGGACTGGCATTTTAACGGGCTCATAAACAGGAGGGAATTGCTAACTGGATAACTATGTCTGTGCTCATCTTACACACAGCTCATCTGCTGCTCCTGCTGTTTCCAAACAATATAAACTCCTTACACTAGAACAGCAGGATCTCTAGGTCTCTTAAAAAAATTATCAGCTGAGTTTCTACCTATATTCAGCCTTCCACTGCCCAGTCATGCGCCACTAAAGGCACCACTTAAAATGCCAACAGAACAAGTAGAGACAACCAAACTCAAACCAACAGAACCAGGCATAAGTCTCTAAGCTCAACATCAAAAGAGGCTGCAAGAAATAGTTTCAGCTACATCTGATTACAGATCATGGCAGCCATCCAGATGCTTGATATCTTTTATTAGCAAAATTTTGTACTGCTCCACTGTGGGAATAGAGGCTACCTGACCCTTTCAGCTCAGCTCTAAAGCATCACACATTAGAAGACTGGAAACCCAATGAACCAAATTAAATATACAGCACCTGACAATCTCATTCTCCTCGCAGCCCAGCCAAAACACTGCTCCCCTTGCTCTTCCAGACACTGATGCAACAAATCACCAGCCATAAACTGAAATAGTGGGAAGGAGTTTCTCCAAGCGTTGATCAATCAATTTAAAGTGTCCACAGTTGTAAGAGGATGTTTAACACTTTTGAAAGTCAGGCTCACCTACTAGATTGCCTAAATTAGAACCCAGGAACCTAAATCTGCCTATCCCCATTTTTTTATAAGCTTTGTCTTTACTACCTCAAAGTCTTTATATGAATACCTCTGAACTTCACTTACTACTCACAAACAATAATTACAGTTTCCCTGACATACTGGAAACAGCAGAAATGAGAACTTCTCCATCACGGTGGTATTAAAAAGCTGACAGAAATAGATTGATGCTATCTGCAAAACGACACAAGGACAGACCTACACACGGGCTCTGAATTTCAACTGAGGAGACTGCTTTGGGGATCAGGAGAGAAGGCAGACAGGCAGAGCTACAAGCTGTGACCTAAAGTGCTTGTCTACAGGTAACACTAGAAAGACAAATATCCAAAATGTCAAAAAACAACATCACTGTAATTTTTAGATTAATTCTTTAGTCCTAGCACCTACTGTTGCCAAATAATACTGAAAAAGAGGGAAAAGTCTGCAGTTCCACAGAAGAGCAAGCAATTGTCATTTTTTACCTTATGACACCATAGAAAGCAAAAAATTAATTTGAAAGTACATATTCAGGCCTTTAAAACTTTTATTATGTTTACTAAGGATTAATATAGCACAAGACTATTTAGTCATATGCTTTTGTCTTCAATGCAAAGAAATGTATCAGGAATTAAAAAACAACTAACATAGTCAAATAATTTTGGAAAGTTGGGTTAAAACAGCATTCACTGAAATGAAAGCTTTATGGGGAATAAGACAAATCATTAAAAGAGCATTTTTAAATATCCAGTTTATATCCATCATATGGAGTTAGATTTACCAAAACAAGAATTTGAAAATTCAGATGATTGAGAACTCAAGCTGATTTGTTGTTTCAAATAGGAGGGAAAAAAGAGGATATTAAAAAAAAAAACCAAAAAACCATTGACTCTTTAATATTAAACCTAACAGAAATTAGTGTAGTTTAAAAAAAGGCTTATTAATTTTTTTTGTGCATGAACTTGATAGAAAGTTCAGGTAATACATGGTGATCTTAGGTCAGAAAATACAAATTCTCAGAAAATAAATGACATGAGCTTACTCTAGGATTTTGCTATACTCAACAACAGCTTTATACAAGAGACCAAAGTTCTGAAAAGCATTCTCAAAAGATTTCGTCTACAAATACTTGGACATCAAGATGGCTTTGAAAAATGTGAATTTTATGGATACCTAAACAACATTCACAGGAGACAGACATGGCAGAAAATTGTAAAGCATTTGGTTCTACTATGAGAACCAGTCAGCCAAGCTGATAGTGGGACAGTGCTGAGTGTCCCACTTGTGTCATTACCCACTTTATTGAGGTTATTCATATCCCACAGCTCTGCTGATCAACATTATTCAAGCGAGCTTCTTAAATCTTTCAGTATGTTTCTATATACTTGAGTATGTTTTCTATAACTTTGAGTACCTTTCTATAACTTTACAGTCAATGCAATTCTTAAAAAATAATTTAATTATACCTGCAGAACTTTAAACTACTTTTCTATGGACTTACAGCACAGAAGCTGCATAGATATTTTAGGCAATAATTCTTTTATGAAGACAAACTACTAGAGTTAGCACAGCTGAGTTAATTACAGTTTAAGTAACCAATTTCCTCTTTTACAATGCAGTAAGAACAAATAGGAAAGTGGTATAAGAAAGTATGCTCAATATGCCGCCCCTTGCAGCAAGTCACATTCAATTAAATGCGTCAGCAACTACAGAAATTTGTTACTCTCTTTGGTCACTTTAATCAAGAGAAAATTTAACAACACGTTCATTCTTCATAATCAACAAAGTATCCACACAGTGAGAAAACCTTCCCCGGCAGCAGCGCAGCCCCAAGCGGAGCGGACCCGGGGCCGTGAGTGCCCTGGGGCTCGCTCTCCCCTCCGCCTGCAGCGCTCACGGATGTAGAGGTGAAAAGCCAACCGAGCTGGGTCATAGCTGGTTGCCTGTGAAACGAAGCTAAGTTCACTCTTAATTCTTCTCCAAGGAAAACCCACAAACCCTAATGAACCGAATTAAGGGGCCGCCCGAACCCAGGGGGGCCGCCCCCGAGCCCCGGGGCGCGCCCGCAGCTGCCGGCGCCCAGCCCCGCTCTGCGCTCCGCAGCTTCATTTCAGCCCACGACGCGCGAACGCCAAACCCACCCTTCGTACCAAACAATCGCCAAATTATTTTTTAAAAACTGAAAAGAGTCGAGCAACTGGTCCCTCTTCCCCCGAAAGAGCCACTTCGAAAGCTGCAACCCTCCTCCCCACAGGCAGGGCACAGGAGAGCGACCGAAGGGAATGAGGCACCAGGGACGGGACCGCGCGTTCTCCCCGCTGGCCGGGCGGCTCCACAGCGGAGCCCGGCGCCCTCCCCTCCTGCCGCCCCGGTGGAGCGGCACCCCCGATCCCGGCATCCCC
>NW_005054417.1:867573-869101 GCF_000277835.1 Geospiza fortis | reverse complement strand
GGGAGGGCGGGAGCGGCCGCGGCCCCCGCGACCCTCAGAGCATCGCTCCGGCCCCCACAACCCTCAGAGCATCGCCCCGGGTACCGCCGCCCGGGCCGGGGTCTGTGGCCGCCGGGCAGTGCTCAACCGAGGCGCCTGAAGCAGGTGCAGAGAGCCACCGCACTGAGGTGCAGGCAGAGCCCCGCGGCCGGGCAGCCCGGCCAGCTGTTGTGTGGTTAAAATTAGAAGAGCTGAATTCTCCCCTAAACCTGGGGCAAGCAGCGTTGCCCCTACATGGTGTGTCAAGGAGCCTCAACAGCCTTTATAAAACTGTTTTCTTCTCAACTCGGCACCTGCTGTGGTTGCCTGGTCGCGAGCGTGATGTTTAAGGAATGTCACCAAGTTTGCTCGTGTGGCAGTTTGACAGCCCCCAGAAACGGCGCGCTTCCAAAGCGGGACGAGTCTGTCCCCGCGTGCTGGCATCGGCTCTGCCCATGCCCTGTGCCAGTCTTGCAGGACGGGCGAAGCAGTCACCGAGCGTGCCTCCATCCCCAGGAGGCTGAGGAGTAGCATTCCGTGATGAAAGGTCTCCCAGCCCATCTCAAAACCTGATAAATGAGAACTGCCAAGGCAGAAAAATCCTTTCAATGCATTGATGAGCTAGCTACAAAGTGGGGTTTTCAGCAGCAAAGAGCATATGGTCAGCATTATTCTTAAATATTTTTGGGAAGCATACAGTATCCCAACTTGTTTTTGAAGTAACAGTTCATAAACCTACACATCACATGTGCCCGAGGAGACCCTGCCTTTGTCACAGCTATTCTTGGTTTTGCACCTTGGACAAGAGGTCAGGATCTCTTCAGGAATGTGTGCCATGTGAACAGGGGCTTTATGAATCCTGCTGCCTTGTGTAAGATCTGATTTTCAAAAATATATTATGAAATAAATTTGAGGGACTTGATTTGGCACTATGTTTCCTCTGATTGGCCAGCCATTTTTATGGATGTACCTTCTCTTTCCTGAGCTGTGCAGAGTGAGCGAGCTGGAAAAAGGGCAGAAGAAAAGTCAGGATAGCATGGCTACAGGAATGGTCATGAGTGATAGCATCTAGCATGTGTTTGAGATTGATAGCATTCAACTACGCTTGCTGGAGCAAAGCCAGGGAGCTTCCAAAAGCTGCACAAAGCAGCCTGTCAGAGAGTTCCTACCCCAATCCAAACTGATGTGTAAGCCTTTTCTAGCATGTTACTGAATATTATGTGTTGGAGAAGCACATGTGTTGTTCTACTGGTTGTGTCTTCTATAGTCTTTGTACTTCTCTCATTACCCTCTAGGTCTTCTCTAATTTTGGGGGAAGCCTTGGTGGTAAACAGTGTGTGCTTAGCCCAATGCAAAAGGAAAAAAAAAAGGTTGTTAGAAAAGCTTGGCAACAAACTAATAATATTTGCAGCCATGTGACAGTGTAGAGTTTTGTGCTGATTGCAGCTAGTCTCTTGGGATCTTCATATATATTCATGATTAAATGCCATTCCCCCTCTTCAGCAGGGCA
>NW_005054417.1:856898-867563 GCF_000277835.1 Geospiza fortis | reverse complement strand
AGCAGGAAGAGGGAAAAGGGAAGAGGGAGCAAAGAGATGCCCCTACATCCTCTCTCTCCAGGAGGACCATAAGCAGGTGGAGCACACAGCCATGGCTCTGACAGACTCTAGTCTTGGGCTGTGGTGTGCACCTGTGCATAGAGGAAAAACTTCCCTAACAGAGGAAACACTGGCATTAATTTTATATAATAGATTATTGGCCTTTAGCTTTACAGATAATATTAGATAACATTACCTATACTTATACAGATAACAAATGTTCTCTAAGTAAAAAGTACTGAGTAGAATTTATCCCCTTAAAATAAGGTCTTGTACTGTAGGAGAGTGGGCTGGTTTAATTAAATTAATGTCCTACTGCTAAATCACTATAAAGACTGCTTTAACCTATCTTTGTCAACAAGCTGCAGGTTCTTTGAAGTCTGCAAATACAAACTAATCTGGCAGAGGCAAGAAATAAAAACTGTTTGCATTTACACAGAATGAGGAATTTGCTTTGGACAGACAGACCAATTTTTGGAGATTTGTGTGGAATTGATGCATTTCATTAGCAGAGACAGGTCTAATAGTGTTACAGCTGTTCATTGATACAGGCTTCTTCCCCTTCTCCTGCTATTAGATTCTTGATAGCATAAGTACTTTCTCCAATCATACAGTTATTTTTCACAATAATAGTCCACAGTAGAAAATGTCACATGGGTGTTGCAAATTGCTCAGTCTTGCTGCTTATCTCCAGCAGCCAGCTTTGTGATCCTCAACAGTGTACTTTAATCTCTTGGTGCCTGCCTTTTCCTCTGTATTCCAGGGAAAATATCATCCTGCTGATAATGCAGGAAGGTGCTGGACCTCAGAAGAGGACAGGCAGGAGTTCAGAGGCACAGCTGAGACCTGAACCTTCCCCTCCTGTCTCTCAGTTTAGTTTAGATAAACTTAAAGGAAAACTTTATTAAGCAGATGAGGAAGAAACTTTTCGTGAAACTGCAAGCAATGTGCCTCTTCCAAATGAGAGCCCAATGTCACAGCCTTTTTTAGGCAAAGTTTTCACTAAAGGGAACAAATGCTTTGTATTCAGGATCCCAGATATGCCAGGCTGACAGGGCTATTTTCAGACAATGGCAAGATCTATGAAATGTTTCCATTTATAGTTTCAGGAAGCGTACTCAGCATCTACTCTAAACTAATCTTTTAAATTCCCTCCATAGGATCTGTAAGTGGGCTCCTTTAGAAAGCAATTCATCCTGGGTATATTTGACAACTGTCTGGAGTGGGATGAAATACACCAGCAAATCCCATCCCTCTTGCTGAAATTTTGTGCCATATAACTTGAAAATCACACACATTTTCCACAGAAAATTTATTTATATGTGTTTTGCCTGAAAGCATCCTCAAGAATTATGTTTTATTGGAAGGAAGTTTGTATAGAAGAGATTGTGAATGACAAATACTCTCTCAGTTCTTTAGTGTTCTGGAGGTTTATTTAACAGGAGTATGTGCATTCCAGTGCATGTTTACCTCAGGACCTCTGACAGACACTTTCTGATGTATAGTCAGGCAATTCTTCCAATGCAAGTCCTGCAGGAAGGGTGTCTCCTGTTAATACAATTCTTGTTTCAATCCAAGATATAAAACACCACATCCCAGGGCTTCCAGGTATCTGACTAATAGTATAGTAACTGATTGTTGCCAGCTTAGAGCCAGGAGCCAACTTTTTTCTAAAATAATCAGTCAAAGTATTCAAAGTTTAACAGGTGGTTGATGTAGATGTTTATCTAAAGGGTACATGATCCTGAGGTATAAGGACAGAGTAAAATTGTTTGCCATTAAAGTTATCTAAACTGTGTGCAGTAAACAATTTATTCAATCACACTGAACAATTATCCCTGTTCCCAAATTATGCATGAGCAGCTCCCTGCTGACACTTTATTTTGTATGTTCATTATTTGAAATTGCACAGTGAACAGTTTCTATGAACTGCTCGCAAGTGATTTTTCTGGGACTTGATAGAAGGGCCTGGTATGCTTGCTCTAGCTCTACCTGAATCACATGCTTCCCCCAAAAAACCAGGAGAGCTGATATAAAACAGGTTGGATTTCCTAAAGCAGAGCCATGGCACGCTTGTCACTGCCCTGCCAGGACAGCTTGCTAATGGCATTGGGGAATAATGGGAACCTGTCCCAGGGGTTTGCTCCTTTCTGCAAATAGAGGAATACCAAATATGGAGTCTGAGCACATTGCTTGCCTGGAACTCAAATAGTTATTGACACATTGCTCTCTGTTAACGTGAGGCAAAATTGGAAGTCAAGTAATAGAGCCATGATTTTGCATTGCATCTGTCCCCTCCCTGGGGGACAGCCCATTTTTAGGGGTCCCCACTACAGCAGATTTGGCAGCACTGGGTGAACTGGCTGTGATTTTTGTGTTCCTTTTTTAGACAACTTCCATGCACAAATAAAGTTCAAAACAATAATGAGAGATGTCTGCACTAATCCTGAAGTGAATGCATTTCAGCTGCAGCTCTCAACATTGTCTCTGCAGAGATCCCTACGAATTTGTGTGAGTCTGTGTCTGTACAGACCAAAGGAATCACAGATATTGTCAGAGTACAAATGTATGCATGCTTTTGGGTGTTGGTACAGTGACAATTAATGTTTTGCTACAGCATTAATCCTTTTTTAGCTGTGCATTTTAATATCTACTGTGGCTGGCTTTGAGAAGCAAAGGCTAGGATTGAACCTTCAGGGTGTTGCATATTTGTATCACTATCAACCATTTTCTAGGAATTTTAGAAATTATTGATAAGGATTTAGAATTTTACATAAAGATATGAAAAATAACTAAATAACAAGTGTTTAACATCTCTAGACAGACATAACTAAAAAAATAAAATAAAAAAACCTAACATAAAATCTTAAGGAACAATGACAAAAAACAAATAGGGGGAGGCTGAACATGAGTCTAAGGAATTACTTTAACAAGTGACAGAGAAAGCATACATGATTTGATAGTGAAGATACTCCACAGTGAAGGGAAAGAAAAGATAACCATATTAGCTCAGAAGAACTTTGAAATGGAAAGAGATAACTTGTTTAAATTTAATAAACTGTGCATATTGTAAAGGACTGTCAACATGTGTGCTGAGTTAGAGCATGCCACAACTGCTCCTTGCTACCCTGATTTTAAGAGTAAAGGCAAACACAGATTTCTTCCAATGAATAAATAAGACCAGTCTTCTTAATGATGTTTATTATACTTCTTTGTTCTGTAAACTAAAAATCAACTAACAAAACCCTATTATATAGGGTAAAAAGCAGGGATACAGACTGCAATATAAACACATGTATATTTGATTATTGCTTTTGCAAGTAGCTGAAGTACATAGACCACTGAAAAAAGCACTTTTGGAACTAAAATGGCAATCAATATAGTTAACAAAAAGATACTAACAGTTTGTAAAATCAAAACCAATGTAAAAATGTTTTAAGTAGCAGTATTTCCTGTATTTTTTTTTCTATGAGTAGTTACTCATTAATTCTTTAAATAACAAACATATTCTCTGTAAGAGCACTATATTTTTAAAAAGCTGTAATTAAACAATAAAATGGAGACCCAGTGATAAATAGACCAGAGTGCTGGATATCTGACTGTTTATAAGAAGCACTTCATTCCCCTCACTAGTGAGATCTGCTTGATATCATTTGAGAGGACTCAACTTTTCTGTAAATGAAAACAGGACAGTTTTGCTTCATATTCAAAATAAGTACTCAAGATATTTTCTCTCTTAGTAAAATAGAATAGCTACTACAGCTGGATTCCATAAAAGCCTTAAAGATTTCAGTGTGAGAGAGGGAGATGACCAAAGCACAGCAGCAAGGAATTCCTGCACAACAGCTGCTTTCTGGGAACTGCTGGTACCCATCCTTGGGTATCCTGGCAGATGTGAACTGGCTTGCCTCTCTTTTGTTACGGATTAAGCTGTTTTTAATTTACCCAGTGTAAGAGAGCACTCATCCCAAATCTTACCTTCCCGTATCCCAGCCTTGTCCTACAGCTGGACACAGGAAGTCCAAGCGCAGCATTGGGTATCTGGATTGTCCTGCACTCCTCCTAAAACCCACACAGGGGAATATTAAAGAGATGTGTGTGCTTCATCCCCACTGAGCCCAGACTCCTGCAGGCTGCTTGGGATCACCCCACAAAATCCCTGTCTGGGGGCAGGAACCCGCTCACCTCCTTTCACAGACCTGAGATGCTTTGATGCTTGCCTATGAGGGGCAGTTTCTGTAGAAGGGGATGGTGCTGCCCACTTCTACACAATTACATGGTTAGAACATTTATCCATTAGATGGGATTTGTGCCTCAGTGTCTTTCTTGGCCTAATGTCCCTTTTACTCCCAGAAAATTATTATATCCCCCAGATTTAGACAAGTTTAGGTGGAGAGTCACTAGTGGATACAATGAAAAGTATGGGAATCACTGCTGAAATAGTTTATTTATCACCATTAGTTGTTTATCACCATTATTTTATTGCAGTTGATTATTTATATGACTTTGATGTCTTAGTTCTTGCTCATCTATCTTTTATCACCATTTGTCTTCAAAACCCCACTCAGGTAGTGAAATAGTCCTGTTCCTACAATAGACCACTGATCCCTCAAATTAGGAACTGCAGTTCAACTGACAACTTAAGAAATATTGCCTGTGAATCCACAGCAGAAGAATAACTGCTATAAAATCCTTCTGCTCTCACATGGTTTTGGGAAAGTCCCATATATTTTTTTTCCACCCCAGAGCAAGGTTTAACAACATTTGTAGCTTGCGGAAAGATGGTTTGGGTCCAAACCCTTTGCTGGCAGAACCCTCTGCCACGTGACCCTCTAGGAGGGCATTGCTAGCCATGGTTTGGGACATGACCCCAAAAATCTAGAGCTGAGCGATGACATGCTTGTGCTGCCTTTCTCCCACACACTCCTGCTGATGAAGCTCCACCTACATGGTTTGATTCATCAGCATGAGGTGGCTTCATTTACATGTCAAGGTCAATACATCTTTTGATTCCCACAGAAGCAGAATTACAGCAAGTAAAAACTGATGGGATAAAAAAGTCCAAAAGAAAGGAAAGTTAATCTGAATTAGACAAACAGAAAGAAAGGGTGTTTCTCCTCACAAGCCCAGAACTTATTATGTTTTAATGAATATTAATGTAAATAAGGTAAGCATTTTCAAGAGGGTTTAACAAATCAGTTTAATATGTTATTCATTTTGTTGTATAGTAAAAAAAATCTGTTCTGCAGTAACAGCTTGGGAGGAAAAATATGCATTAAATTATTACAGGAATAGAAAGAAAACTATTACTCTGATCATGTCTGAATTCAACAAATAGATATTAATTTTTTTCCTTTCCTATTTAAATAGTTTTCTTCTATATAAAGAGCTGCAGATTTGTTTCACTTTTAACACATGGTTTGCAATATCAGCTCATATAAGCAACACAATATTGTGTTTTAATACTTCATGTACATTGAGACCAAATACTTCTTATATTTATCACTCCCAATAAGCAAAATCTGTAGAGCACTTTTTTTCCTGAAAATGTAGCATCAACATATTATTTAATTACTACAAGCATATGTCTTTTTTGTGGTATGGCAAATCTGTGCAATATCATCCAAGCGTGTATTCAGCTTCCCCAGTTTAATCCTAGGGGAGCTCATATCTCTATATGTATAATTTGCTTTGTTGCAAGGAAAATTGTTCCTGAAAACAGATCCTGGATGGCCCTCCTCAGCCACAAAGCACAGCCTCTGTTATCACAGGCAGCTGAATAAAATAACCTGTTTCTTTAACCACTTTAAATTTGCCTTGCATAGTGTATTAGCTACAACAGTACATTGGGCTGTATCCTCTGGTTATTCCCATAGCTTCTGTAGATGGAACCTGTTACCTGTACTTACACTATTAGTAGTTAAAAAAATACTACACAATGAAAAATTGCAAGGTCAGTCCCATGCTTCTTAGTAGGCAAGACTTGCTTTGAAGCTCTAACTACATATTGCTGCACCCAACAAACTAATTTGCCAGAAGTCCAATTTGAAATAAACCTCTCTTGGATAAAATTTGTATGAAATTTTGTTGTCTCTTCCTCTACTCCTCACCCCCCCTATTTTGGACTGTCCTAGGCCATACAGTTTCTTACCTTATGCAGCAAATCTGAACCCTTCTGCAGGCTGTGAGGGCAACTCCAACATGATGTCCATATAATTACAAAAATTTATAAAAATCAACTGATGAATGACCACATCATGTGCACAAATGTGAACGACCACATCATCACGTGCACAGGTTCTGCCACTCTTACGTATTGCAGCATATAAATGTAGACATAAGTCCACAGAAGGTTATGAAACTGGTAAAAATGTAAAATGTGAGTAAGGGGAATCACTGAAGGATCAAGAAAAGAACTCACTGATAGCAGCAGGGACTCAAGTATCCACTTGTTTAAACCAATTATGAAGGAATCTGGTCATGTCACTAACAGTTATTTCTGAGCTGTAACACAGGCATAAATTGGATGATGCTCAAGTCAGAACTTCATCTAGCTCCAAATGTTTATTAACCTATAAATAATCATAGAATCATAGAATGGTCTGGGTTGGAAGGGACCTTTAAAGGCCATCTTGCCCAATCCCCTTGAATAAGTGAGGATATCTTCAAATAGATCAAGTTGCCCAGAGCTCCATCCAATTTGAATGTTCCCAAGGACCAGGCATCCACCATCTCTCTGGACAGCCTGTTTCAGTGTTTCATCACACTCATAATAATAATAAAATTCCTCCTTATATCTAAATATATCCTTAAATATATTAATGAATTTAAAGCCATTACCCCTTGTCCTATCACAAGAGGCTCTGCTATAAAAAATCTGTCCTCATCTTTCTTGCAGGCCCCTTTAAGTACTGAAAGGCAGCAATAAAATGTCACCTGGAGCCTTCTCTTCTCCAGGCTGAGCAACCCCAACTCTCTAATGACTGGGTGTTTATGATCTCACAAAATTTGTCTAATTTCACTGTCATCATCCTGAGTATGTCTTCATTTAGGGAGATTATACAGCCCTCCCAAAACGCTGGTTTATGAGTCGCATTCCAGAGCATATTTCACTGTATGTTTTAGAAGTACTGTCCAGACTAAAATAAAAACAGAGGTAGAGAGAACTTCTGTCTTGCTTCCAGCCCTTTTGTGTGTACTTATATTATTTCAGACATCTATTTTACAGCTGATTTTTCCAGCTCAAATGTTCTGCTAGTCATGTCTCAAACAGATGCTGGAAAACTGGAAACAATTTTTAAAAAATGACTCAAAGCCCAGAAAGCACAGTAGCAACACCTAAACAAGATTAGCTAAGAGTATGTTCAGATATTGACTCAGACATGTTCTGGTAGAGATTTCTGACAGTAACCAATTCCAGCAGAGAAAAGCATCACAGAGGATTGTGTCTGGGAAGCGTGTGACAGAAACCAAGGCATACAACAGTTAGAAAAAAGAAAAAATTATCAAAGTATGTCATGAAGCACCCATCATTCCCCAGTATCTTTCTAAGCAGTATGCTACAGCTTAAATAGAATACATAAGCTTGACATAGAAACTGGGTAAGTAAGACTCCTTGGTCTTATTTTAAGTTGAAGATAATCAAGCTAATTAACTTCAGTAGGGTCAGAATTTAGTAAAGACAACTTTTCTTTAATAAATAGGTGAAACCGAAATATCCAAGAAAACCAAGGAAAACACTAATAAATTATTTCTATTACACCTAAGTCTATAATAAGACCTCCTTTATGCATTTAAAATATTTTTATGTTTGTAGACTATTACACAGATGTACATCCTTACAACATGCTGCCAGCCTCTGGCACTTTGTGCCTTAGTTATCATCTGAACAGGTCATTAAAAGCCATCAGTGAACTGTCTGCATTTTTTCCAATTCTCTTTCGGCCAAGACAAAGTAGCTTTGTGTCTCAGGGACTTCATGCATTAAACAGTACATACAGAATACATTGCCTGGAAGGGTTATGAGAATGATTTGGGGATTATCACATTGCATTCTGGGGTATTTATGTTTGGCTGGTTTTCCTCTCTGAGGAAGCAACATAAACCTAAAAGCAAAACTTGTACAATCTCAGCTGCTCTACACTCTAAATGTCCTTCAAACAGGTAGTGTTTCACGTCACTACTAATAGCTTTTTTATACATACAGCGTGATTATCCTTCAAGTGTAAGATTGTATCATCATTTTAAGTCCTCCAGAAACAACTCACAAGATCTGAACTTGTATGTATACCCACCCATAGAGAAGCACACAGGGGTCATCCTACCAAACAAGCCAGCAATTTTAAAATATTAAAAATATTATCTACTTCCAGACATATCAAGCAGCAATCCATTCTCATAAAATAGTAATGCTTCTTACTTTTTGATTACTGGCAGGCATCAGGCAGAGCAGCAGGGAGGTGAGTTAGCAAAGACATTTGGACACTTCTCTTCAAAGGCACAGTGACCCCGAGGGTCGGAACGAACTCTCTCCTACTGAAGTGCAATCTGTGGCTCCCTTATGTCATTAAACCACCACAGAATTAGGGAGAGAACATCTTTTGAATCAAGAGTTTCATAGGCACAGAAAAGTGATTCTGGAAGCTAAACAAGAATGTGACAGTTAAAAATTATGTTTATTGCTGCAGATGTTTTAGTCTCTTCTTGACAAACATAGCTAAAAGGAATATTATAAAACAAACTCCAATGGTTTGGCAGTAAATTGATTAATGTTATTTATTGTACATGTCACAAAGGGCACTGGCACTGCAGCACCCCAGGTCCTATAGCATCACATTCTATCAGAAATGCTACACAACCATTTCCCTAAGCTGTATTTGCAGCAGTTACAGCTCTTGTATTTTTCTAATGCCAGCAATGACACTTATGCTTGTTTTCACGTATTACCTCTTAAGGACAGTTGGAGAGAAACCAAGTACTCATGGGACATAATTTGTTGTTTTGTTTGGTTTTTTAACCATCTTGCTGTGCATTTCAAAATCTTTCATTTCTTTAAGAAACAAACTCAATGCAATCATTCCTTGGTCTTTTTTTGTGCAACATTATTCATGTAAATTGAGAGAATGTTCACATGGCATAAAAAAGGACATTATAAACCAGTTGCTATATTTTGAAGATGACTTAGTTGTTTTCACTGACTATTCTGACTATACTTTATTGTGCCAAAATTTTTTGAGGAAAATATAGGAAAATGAAAACTTAGTTGTTTTCGTTGACTATTCTGACTATACTTCATTGTGATAAAATTTTTTGAGGAAAATACAGGAAAATGAAAACTCAGTTGTTTTCGTTGACTATTCTGACTATACTTCATTGTGATAAAATTTTTTGAGGAAAATACAGGAAAATGAAAACTCAGTTGTTTTCATTGACTATTCTTACTATACTTCATTGTGACAAAATTTTTTGAGGAAAATACAGGAAAATGAAAACTCAGTTGTTTTCATTGACTATTCTTACTATACTTCATTGTGACAAAATTTTTTGAGGAAAATACAGGAAAATGAAAACTCAGTTGTTTTCATTGACTATTCTTACTATACTTCATTGTGACAAAATTTTTTGAGGAAAATATAATTACAATGGGCTTACTTTAAAAAAAATAAACCAACAACAACAACAAAAAACCAACAAACAAACAAACAAACAAAAAACAACACGCCACCACAGAGGCCACCACAATTGCAATAAGACCTCATATTGTTATGATTTGTTCTACTCCAAAACAAAAGAGATGAAGGAGTATCAACAGAAAGTAAACATATTGCACAGACAGTCAAAATGCAGAAGCCAACCTGCTGGCTTGAGATAGAGAATTCAACCCACTCCAGTTAATGAAACAAACACAGGCAGGAGATCTTTCTCAGACAGGGAGAAGCGATCGGTCCACACTCACGCCACCCCTGCTCCCGGGAGTGACTCAGAGAAGGAGGAAGAGTGCAGCTTTGTCCACTGGTCTGGGGACAGAGCTGGGGCTTCCATCCGCACAGGAGCATCACGAAATTCCCCACTTCTTGGCTCAACATTTGAGGTCCTCTGTCTAGCCGACATCTGTGGTTAGGGTGAGGGGTAAAAAGGGTCTTAGCAGATACTAGATTTTGTTCCTCAAGTCTTCTAATCACTTTGATTCGTCAATTTTGTGGTGGCTCGCTGTTTTTAGGGGTTTTTGGCTAGGTTTGGTGAGGGGCTTCTCCCGTTGCATGCTGGCTCCGATGTCATTTCCATGCTAACTCCGAGGCCTCCTCCTCTTCACCTTCCGTCTGGGTGCCACCCTCCAGGAATTCTTAACCGTCAACGACAGGTAGTTAATGAAAACGACAGGTGATTACAATAACAGTTAGAACTCCACCCTGGCAGCAACTAGCCCAACCTGTGAACTCTGCAACCTTTTACAAAAACGGGCAGCTTTTCTACTCATAACAGTTAATGGCACTTGTCAGTCAAATTTGGCTTCATCTGCTTCCGTCTCTCTGCCCTTCTGCTCCGCCAGCTCCCATTTCCCTCCGGCGGGGCTGTGAGGAGCGGCTGGGGCAGGGTGTCCCTGCCTAGGAGGGAGCGAGGAAGGAG
>NW_005054417.1:849857-856879 GCF_000277835.1 Geospiza fortis | reverse complement strand
TCGGGCAGCGCCACGTGGTAGAAGTTGGGCAGGCGGATGTCGTACCTGAAGCCCTGCCCCACGTGCACCCTGTCGTTCAGCGCGTACAGCTTCTCGGCGATGTCGCTCCCGATCAGGATGGAGAAGAGGCGGGAGATGAAGCGGTGTTTAGCGAACAGCAGGTAGAGCTTCTTTCTCCTCCAGGCCACGTACCGACAGTCTGTCTCTGCTGTGAGTGTTACCTGGAGAAGAGAGAATTGAACAGCCAGGTGACAAGGTGCTGCTGCTGCTGCCCTTGCTCAGAAGGCACCCCTTCTTCCAGCAGAACCTGTCTACTGCAATTAGAGCCTTTTAACCGAGCCAGAGAGCTCTGGGAGGGATCTCAGAGGTCTCTTCCAACCTCATTATTCTGTGATTCTGTGTGGGAGGTTACTGTATGCAAAAGACAAATGAGAAAAGTGACTGGCTATAGACTGTGATCACATCTAGTTAATCTCAGTGACAATATGCCTGTGCCCAAGTGGCAAGCCTTGTTCAGTGCCACGTGGATGCCCCTGGTTCAGCCTTGCATTCCCTGCTCCACTCTTGGCAGCCTCAGCTGAAAAGGCAGGTCTAAAGAAAGCTCTCAACAAATGCCATTTGTTCTCGTGACAGCACACATCAGATCCAGCAGGGACAGGAGCCAGCATGTCAGGCGAGTGACAGCAGCGCAGGGGCACCGCAGCTGACACTGTGTCCTGTGCTGGAACCCGTGCCAAGCTGTGGCCCAGGCACGTCCTCCCCTGGCTCATCTCCCACTGGGAAACCTCTTCAGCACCAGCTTCTTCCCACCCCGAGGAAACCTGGCTTCTCAGGGCTGAATATCAGCACAGCCAGAGAATGCAAACAGAGCCTACCACCCAGATTAACCTCCCAGATCAGCTTTAAGAAAAGCCCTGTTTGTTGTAACAAGGCACAGACAGCAAAACCAATCCAATGGACAAAGAGGACTTCCCAAACTAATGGGATACCACTTGTTTGCATAATATCCTAAAGGAAACCCCCAAAAAAATTATTTCTAAATCAAACAGTGCTTGAACAATTTCCTGTGGCACTAAAAAAAAAAAACAACAAAACAAAACAAAAAAACCCCAAAACCCAACAACAACAAAATCCCCTTAACTTTTACCTGGAAAATTCCCTCTTCTGTGGGCCTCAGTGAATCCCATTCAGGAGAGTCCAGAAATTGAAGAGGAAAAATATAATGCAGAAACTCCCCATCAACTGTCACTCTGATCCTACCAAGATAAGATGTGTTAATTTGTTAGCACTACCTGTACACCAGCAATGACTACCACAAGATTGTGCTATTTCTACTGTCTGAGGAATTTAAATACAGCTTTGAAAGCATGAAAAAGCAATCAATGGTCATTTATAACTATCCTAATTATATTTTTGAACCCAACTTGCTCAGGCCAGTTGAAAGACAATAGAAGACAATCATGCAACTGAAAGGGAAATCTTTCCAGGCCTTATTCAAACCACATCATTCTCTCTGTGGTAGGTGTGTGCAGTGATGCACAAGCTTTGCCATTAGAAGGCCATCATGCACTGGAGAGGTGAAAGATCAATGCCCATAACAGCACTTACCTGCTTCTGAAAACTGTGGGATTTACTTCTAGTTTTGGCAAATACCCATTTTAGAGAGAACAAAGTGGAAAAACTGGGAGTGGGAAGCAGGAGTGTTAGGTAGGCCTCTTTCCATGTTTAACAGGAATTACATGGCCACAGGACTATGTCTGGAGCCAGAAGAACAGCCTGGCATGGGATCTCTGTGTAAATGCTGTGGCCTTCTGAAAATGCCAAAGAAAAACTTACTTACTTGCTACTTTTTAAATAACATATAAATTTGAAGGCACACAAGCAGCCCTTCTACCACATGGTGAGGGGCAGCAGGAACTCTGGGTGATCACTAACTGGCTGGGCATGTAGCAGGATGGATACCTCTCCTTTGGTAAGACCAAAAGCAACTTCCATGAGGCACTTCTTAGAGAGCTCCCAAGAACTCTGTGAACCAGGATGTCACTAAGGAAAACTGCCCACAATCCATATTGTTCACTGCAGGCAGTCCTAAATCAGCTGAGTGTCAAGGTGCATCATGCATCAAGGTGTCCCATCAAGGACAGTCCATGTCCATCACCTCTGGGTGTCCAGCCTACTCTTGGGGTGGTCTGGGACTGCTCCCTGCTTTGCATACAGTACAAAAGCTGGTGTTTCCCTCCAGGACAGCATCAGCAAGGCTGCCAGAAGGCTCTCCTGGAAGCAGGGAGTACAAGCAGGTGGATTTACTGCTTCAGGGTCTAACACAGGCCACAGTATACAGTAACTGTAGATCCTGGTCTGCAAGTCTTGATAAGGCTCAGCTACATCCTCTTGTAATGAAAGGACACTTTTAAGTCTTTTTCTCTTCCTTATCAATACCCTTCTCCCACCCCCTTGAAAGCAATCAAATACAATCTATATCAAAGTCAAGACCTCTATCAAACAGTTTATCTCAGTTTTGTAACTATTTGTCCCATTTCAGGTGATACTAGTAAAGAAAAATAGGGCAGATGCTGTGCTCATCAGCTAGGCAGTAGATAGACAGCAAGCCATAACCTGAACACTGAAAATCCACATTTATTCCCTTTATCTGCCTAACCTGTTAAATGATATGATACAGCAGCCTGGAAAAGAATGACTTCAAATTCTTTTCTTTATGCTATTTCTGATTCTGTGCTCAGTGTTTTTATGCTAGTACTGTCCTAGACAAGTGTATTTAACCTATTAATATTTATATTACTTGCATTAACATTTAATTTATTGTACTGGAAAATAAACAAACAATACACAAACCAGGCTTCTTCCTTTTTTTCTTTTGTTTTCATTAAGGAGAGGAAAATAAAGATATTTGCAGAAAGCCTGAACAAAGCATACCAACCTGCCTGACACAAGCAAGGACAGTTTGTCAATAGGTGTTTTGCCCTGCATGGCGTAACAATGCTCCTTCTCCAGGGTGACCACTTCTGCATCACAGCACAAGACAATCTTCCTGTACACAGTCAAGGAAATTCCCAGAGGCTGGAAGAGAGCACTGTAGAGTTCCTGGAATTCCCTGTCAAAGGCAACACTCCGGACTTGGTAGGTAACATAAACGAACTGGACGAAGCATATGGCGAACAGTACAAAATTCCAGGAGAATATATCAGCAGCACACACATCCAGCCAAGCCCAAACAGAAGAGCAGAGAAAGCCCAGTCCAAGCAAGCTGAAGACGTAGAGGAGCCCAAAGAATCCACTTCCACCCATGAAGCCCACGACAAAGAAAATACTGGCTAGGTGGTAGATAGATCCCTCTGCCTCTTGCTTCCAGCTGGTACATGTAGGATGTGCATATATCAGACTTTCCCAAAAACTTGCATTTTCTCCCATGGCTGGAATAATTTTTTGATTCAGCTGAATCTTGAAGTCTTTTATTTATGAGATGCAACTAGTTTTGGTTTTCCTTTGGTTTTCCATTCTTGCAAACTGTGCTCAGTGATTACAGAACATCAGGGTCTCTTGGTAGTAAAGTTGCACTTAGGATTTCCAGCAAGGAAGCAGCTAACGTTCTGAGTGCTGTTTCTCATCAGTTCATGCATTGTTTTGACTTTGGTCATGTCATCTGCTGGACAAGTGAAGAAGAGATGAGTTACTTATAAACTTATTTTCATCAATTAAATTTTATCAAAGTTTTATTGCCTAAACCACAGATGGCATTACAATCCAATCACCCTTGAAGCTCTGTGATTCCAGGATCAAACTTTAATATTCACTCAGATGAAGATCATGTTTTCTCTATCTGTGATCTGAGTAGCAACCACTGAACTGCCAGTGAATCCAAGTAAAGCTGTGTGTTGCATTCACAACATCCTGTGACAAGCCTTCGTACAGCCTCCCAAGTGACAAGGATTTGTTGGTCCAGCCCCTTCTCCCTGAGAGCCTTTTATATGTCCTACCCAGCTCTTTAACAAGAAGAGACAGTGAACCCTTCTTCCTTGTTCACCTCCTCCATCTCTCTCTGGATTTTGGTCAAATCATTCTCATTATTGGGTTAAGCATTCTCTCAACTCTCTGCTCTCTGTTCCTGGGGACAGCAAACTCCATCCCCAAACCCACAACAAGGGAAACCCAAGTGTCACAGAGTCTTTTCTACTCCAAGGATAACAGGCAAAAAACCCTTGTCTTATATAGGGAAGACTACAAGGCTTAAAGGCATCCTGATACAGATTATGCTCTTAGAACATGAAGTAAGTAGTCCTGCAAAATATGACTCAAGGGACATTTACAAAGCAATTTTACAACATTCAAAGTTCTACATCATAGAATTTCATGCCATGGGCCACATAATTTTATTGTTCAACACTCTAAAATGTGAAACATGGTATTCATTTTCATACGGTGATGTATTCCTATGAGTTTTCAAAGGAAAACACAGAACCAAGTATCAAAGAAACTCCAAAATAAATCTAAAAACAAAAAATCAAAACCAGCTTTCCATATCTGTCTTTTAAAATAAAAATACATACCTCAATGTGAGATTATACATGGTAGAAATTGCAAAGCCAGAATATATTAGTGGTGTAATCAGTATTGAAAACTTTCAAAGCCTTACTGTCTGGTTCTTTTCTTGGTAGAATGGCAAGGAAACTATCTTATCAAAATTATCAGATTCTCTAGAATATCAAAGTAGTTTGGTTTTTTTTCCCCTCACAAGAGCCACAGAAGTCAATACTTTAAAAGCATTGCTGTTGCAGTGAGGCATCCAACATCATTCATCAGGGCTTTCAGTGGTGCTTTTTTGCAGTGACAGGTCTAAGAAATTAATAAAGAAAATTTGTATCGTATTTCCTAGCCACCACAGCATTACTTCTTTTAAGTTTATTCAAACCCCAACATTAATTCTTTGATTGAATAACACTGGTGCCAAATAAAGACATAAAATCCCACACAACTGAGCAGCAGAGCTCAGAAGAACAAGTTAGGAGGAGACTCTCCCTCTATGGGAGAGGTGATAGGAAAGTCACTGGCCCATAAAAATACCACAGCTAAAGAGCACAGAATCTCTCCAAATTACAGTGCTCAAAATCCTCCTGCAGCATAAGAACCAGCACTACAAAAATAAGGTAGTTTACAACTAAAACCTTTGCCGTTTGTTTCTTTATCCAAATACTCTCCTCTGGTACAGGATTCCCCTCAGATGTAGGATTTATCCCTTGGAGACTGGGAGATGGAAGCTACATCAGTTATAAAAAAGTTACCTAGGTATGGTAAGGTCATGAGGAATTTTAGGTGGTGCTTCTGTGATCAAAGGGTAAGAATTTTGAGTAAAAAGAAAATAAAACTGGAGCGTGCAGTTCCCAGACCTTGTGTTCTGAATACACTCAGCATTTCCATTACACAGTCAGAAATCAGTGGCAAAAGTTTTTTGTTTGACTGATTGTTTGTTTAAAACAGAACCACTGATAATAGTGATTTTGGATTATTGCTAATACTTCTACTCTCCTGCCAACATTTTGCTCTAAGCAGTTTTACTGAAGACCCTAATTTCTAAAAGAAAACAGTAAAAATCAGTGTTTTGAAGGGAGCTATGACTGAGGAGATACACTGGAAACTGTATGAATGCCACAAACAAAACCATGGTGGAGCAGTAATTTGCTTTACATTACCAACATCTTTTCATCGTGTAATGTCACGCATTACAATAATTTGACACAACACAATAGTAATTTCTCAGAATGTATGCACAATTTTTAATTCACTTATTGCTTTCTCAGTCTGCCCACACTACAGCTCACAGCATTTCTGTGAAGCATTTATTCATGACAAGATGGACCAAAACAATTTGGAAAGAACAGCGTACCACTAGGACATGGATATAGGCTCATCACACACAAAGTCCTGAGAAAACTGATCTGCATTTGTTCATTTTCAGAATTGGACCTATCTTCCAAAACCACTGTGTGGAAAATTTCCACTTATTCAATTAGTTCTACACAATGAGAACTTTTACTGTGCTGCAGCATCTCCCAGACTGGAGAGGGCCTCTCTCCTTCCAGGCAAGAGGAAGGGCAAAGGAGAGAGGCCAGTGCTAGTCCAGAGCACAGCCTTACCCACACAACACTCTCCTGAGCTACACAAGGTGCACAGGAAAAACCAAACCCTCTGGAAATACTGACAAAACCCACTCCTAAATGGGACTCATTTCTCAGAGCTATGGTGAAGAGCAGGCATGCTTGCAGGCAGAAAGAGAGGATGCAGCTCTTCTCAAATAAGAAATTATTCTAATGTTTGGGAGCTAAAAATCACTGGCAGTTGTAAATAGAGCAGGGACAACAACAGGTATAAGTTTAGTAAAATTTCTAGTTTGGAAAGGTATTTAGTGCTAGATGAGGCCCTTCACATTTTTCTTTATAGTTCCTGCAAGTCCAAAATTTAAACTCTTGAAGGTTTCAGAACAGACACGCTAATTAAGCCATTCATCTACTGCAAGTGAGGTTGTGGGGGAAAAAATCCCCCAAACCAAAAAACCAAGCAGCTGTGATACCAACTGAGTCATCCTCCACAGCAGACAACATCACCATTTCTAAGCACCTGGAGGGGACACCATCCTGTCACTGAGGTGCTTTGGCCTTCTGCTTTGTTTGATGTCCTGCTTCAATTGCCCTGGCAGTGCTGAACAGCTGTTGCTACAAATTCATCTGATGGGGATGATCCAGCAAGGAGGAAAGTGCATTTAAAACATGTGCCTTGGCTGCTAAAGCTGAAGAACTGGGTCTTCCCAAGCAAACAGTGAGCACTTTCTGCTCCATGCCCTGCCCATGGGGAAGGAGCAGCATGCACAGCACACTCCGTGCCGTGGGACTGCCGTGATCACAGTGACACACACTGACACCTGCAGCCTGCCAAAACCTGAGCTTCATGCACGATGAGTCCTCCCAGCTGGGGAAGGAGATGTGCCCTGCCAACACAGCCTGAATTACTGA
>NW_005054417.1:843653-849817 GCF_000277835.1 Geospiza fortis | reverse complement strand
GCTGAAGTGATGTGAGAAATCAGTGCAGGCTAGAGATGTGAGCAATATACAGTAGTATGGACTTCTTTAAAACAAGCAGCAGTGCTGAGAGGACTAAGTAGCCATCAGAAACTGTTGAAATCACAGAGTTTGCTGGAGTTTCAAAGCAGAAAATGAAGTATTTCACTTATATGCTACCAAATAAATACCTGCTGGCAACTTAAAATTTCATATAAACAGTACACTGAACCAGTCAAAACAGAAAGAATTTGCATTGTACAAATGCACATTACAACCTTCCCCCTCCTCAAATGGGTGTTTCCCCCCTACACTGCAGTGTTCACACAAAGAATTACCTATTATGTACCTTTTTAATTTGCTTGAGAACCATGTGCTTTACCCCATTTTTGTCACTGATGATTCAAATTCAACTCTGAGAAGCTCTGAGTGTTAGTTACTGTGTCTGGATCACAATAATTCCTGCAAAAAAGAAACCCTAAAAGCCCTGAGGCCACCAGCAGTTCTCTCATTGGTCTTTTTTTTAATTAAGTCAAAAGTAAAGCTATTCAGAGTTTGAATAGTCCATTCTTCAGTTGCCTTATCCCAAGTACTCTGAAAGAAAGCCCTCAGCACTTTCACACTGTACATGTGGACAGGCCATAGAGCTGTACATGCTAATCATGTAACCAGCCTGGGTGAATTGTTTGCTACAGGTTTGGAAGCAAAAGGAAAGATTTTCCTTTACAGCATATGCACTTCTTAGCACAAAATGAGATTATGATGGGTTTAGCACACTACAGTGTGTATGTTTATACATGAGCTGGGAGTCATAGCCGGGCTCAACATTCCAGCAACTCCACCGGGAGCAAGGCAGTCCCTCCAGCCAGGGGCAGTCCTCCTGGCCTAGACACCCCCCACTTCCCGAGGGATGAGCTCTGAGCACCCTCTCTAGGCTCACAAATTACATCTGGTCTAACATCATTTAGATTATACAAAGAAACTGCTCCTTAATTTCATCAAGTAGTTTCACATGCAATGTAAAGGCATATGGCAATTGAGATACCCCTTCCTTCCACTGCCCTACATCCCTGGAATCCCCTCTGTGGCCCCTACTAACACCTATCACTGCCAATCCCTGTTTATGCTGCATACTTTCCCCAAACTACTTTCCTTCTGCAGTGGGGCCAGATACCCCAGGGACCAAGAGAACCAAACTCTTATTTGCAATGCAGCATCTAACTCAGAGCACAGAAGAGCTCCTCATCTAGAGAAACCTAAGGCTATGTGCCTCCAGGCAAGCATGGGCAGGTAAACCAGCTATTTTCAGTGATCCATTGTCCCTGGACACACTTCAGGCTGAGAACATGCATGCAGCACTAAGGGCAGTAACTAACAACACAAGCTACCTTAAACACAATTACCTTAAACTTCTTGAGACTATATCCTAGAGAAAGCTGTAATTACAATACTGGAAAACACAAGGTTTCACCAACAAAATACAGCCTGCAGGAAGGTGTAAGGAAGGTGAAGAAGAAAAGGACTACCCAATCCAAAAGACAATGGTATCAAGATAATCAGTCACTATGAAAGTCACTAGATATATTCAGATTTCAAAGACACACAAGCATACATAGCAAAGGTAATTAGTTAATAGGATGGCTTTAAAGATTTCCTTTGCTAGGAATTAAAGAAGTTAAGATGCTGTCTGATCCCTAAAATAAGTCTGAGTATACCATTATTAAAAAAATTATTTACTACATTCCATTTTTTATGCTACAGGAAATCACATTAGATGATTGCAGCAATGTCTCCTGGACTTTTGTCTGGAGTTACTTGATATAAAAGAGTTGTATATACCTAGAAAGCTTTGGAGCTGGTCTTCCCAGAGAAATCCAGAAGCCTATCTCAGATACCAACTAAGAGCTACTTTAGACAACAGAAAACACTGAAGACAGGTATATCTCTCAATTTATTCCTCCTGTAGACATTATAGATGAAATCTTCATCTGTGCAGAGCCAGCATCCCTTCTGTGAATGGTTTTCAAAGAAAGGGATGTGAATGCTTTACCCTGGAGCCTGTCTGCAACCCGAGCAACCAAGCCTCAGGACCCCAGCCCCTAGGTGAGCGTCCTCATGAGTAAGGGCCTGAAAGGAAGATGTGGGACTCAAGGAGGCTCTTCAAAATGCAGTTTATTACATCCAAGACATTACAGGAGTCCAGGGTCATGGGTGACAGAGCCTGTGCCTACAGCTGTCAGCTCCAGCTGCAGGCAGGCCTGGAGACCCTTAGTTTAGGTTACAATGCATTATATACTTTTCTTTGCTGAGCATCTTAATACAGAAGAACCAATCTAGACCTTTACTTTTAACTATAGCCTATCATAACTACTATAATTACCATATCCATTTTACTATTCTCCAATCACTAAAAGTTAGTACATTACTAACTTTTACTAACATTAGTTTAAGCTAGAAGCTGTTTTTTCAGTTTTCTTGCAGTGGAAAATTCTGAGACCTTTTTTCTACTTGCAACATCGGCATCCTTGTTTGCCTGTGGAATCTTTCTGCTTGGTAAAAACATCTTCTTGTTTGAGGTGGGTTTATCCTTTGCTCTAAGTCATAAAACCCCCTTCTAACGAACATACTCTTTACCTCCTTGGTTATCCAGTAAGACTGGCTCAGCAATTCTTTTCTTCTATATCAAAACCTGCTTTCATTTCTATTCCTTCTTCAGATTCTACATTCAAAAATCTTTTTGCCAAGCATACATATCTGTGAGACTTTCCTGTCAAACTTTCATCCTTCCCAACACTCATGGCAGAGTGAAGAGGGACTGCAGTGCAGTTCTGTGTCCCTCCTGCACAACATCACAGCTGCAGCAAGAAGGGCAGCAAGTGACCCACCCACAGGAGTTAAAATGAGTCACTGGGAGCAGGCTCAAGGGAGGAGATGGATTAGCACTCCCTTGGTTGAGGCAGGCATCCTGTGTCCCATTCCTGTCCCATCGCTGCCTCATACACTGGATCAGGGCTCTGACAGAGGCTGTCACGTGGAAGGTGAAGTGTCTCAGGCCTTAGGAAGAGCAGTCAGACCACACCCTGCCCACTCCTTCCAGCCCCTGCCTGGGCTGCAATTCCCAAACTGGACCCGCCACACCGAGATCATCCATGTGATGTGATACCCCCCCAGACAGTAATCCTTCCTTCTGGGAATGCTCAGAGCTGCAAAGCAGGCAGCTGGGGCATGTGCAGCTACCAGTGGTGCTTCATTGCCTTCAGGGCAGCTCTGAGACACGACCAGCAGCCAAGCAGGACTTCCCAGGTCTCAGAATCTCTGCTGCTCAGAGTGACTTGTCTTTTTATACTAAAAACTACGTCTAACCTATTTACAATAACTTCCCAATGCCTATCACCTATGTTAGACAGTGAGTTTCTATTCTAAACCAATCTAAAAGTGCCACCATCACCCAGAAGATGGAGGCTAGGAAGAAGGAAAAAGGACAAGGTACACCCAAATTCCTCCATCTTGGGACCCCCCATTCTAAAAACCTCAAAAATCTATTTTTCACCCCTGACAAACTAACTGTTATTCTACTTAAATTTTCTTGACTTGTAATTCTTCATATAAAGGTTGGTAATTGTTTTTTTCCAAGGGCTAAATCAAAGGCACAGGGGTCTTGGGCTCTGTGCCAAGGTCTCTGAGCCCCCAGGGCTGGGGCTCAAGCCCTCCAGGACAGCCGGAGGAATTTCCTGGGTTCCCACACCCAGGGCCAAAGCCCTGCTCTGGTCAGGCAGAATTTAGGCTACCATGCTTAAGGTTGTTCAACCAAGCAGCCCCTTCAGCCAGCTGCTGCCCAGCCCTGGAGACACCCCAATGCCACCGCTACACTGAAGTCAACACTCCACACAAAGACCCCACCAAATGGCACCAGGACAGCGACGGCTTGTCCTCCTCACCAAGCTGGGCCTGTCTCCCATCCCCCTGTTGCAGCAGATGCAGAGCTGCTGTCTCCAAAGCACAGCTCTTCAACAGGAGATGTTTAATGGGACTTTATACTTACTGAGCTTGTTTGGGTGCAGCTGGGAAAGCCTGATTCTGCCTACAGTTTGCTTCAATTCCTACTAATCATTCTAGGAAGTGGAAAAAAGCTGGGCAGAGGGAGGCCTTGAGAGAAGAAGAAACCCCACAATAATACAGAAAGAACAGTCTGAGGCTCATTAGGAGCACTGCATACAGTGAAGCTGGTATTATTTAATCTTTAATTATTTAAAGACCAGCTAACTATACACAACTTCCAGTACTTCAACAATTCCTCATTTATCACTGTAAAATACACAATGCAACCCTCTGTGGTTGCAAAGCCAATGTTGAAGATGCTGTCTATTTTATAACCTAGACAGTAGCCGAAATGAAAAAAAATACAAATTTTTTTCAATTTGAATGAGAATTAATGAACCATAAGTAGATGTGGTACTCCCACCAAATTAAGAAGTATAATCCCCTCTCTCACTTTTTAAAGTTCTTTTGCTCCTAGAAACATGAATACAGAATGGCAGTCAGACTTTTTTTTTAAGATCACCAGCACTTGAATAAATTTGAGCAAGGCTCTTGAATATTGAATGGCATTACCAAAAAACAATTGAAGTTGTCTGTTTTCTTGTGTTTTAGAATAAAACATGAAAGAAAGTACAAGCTCAAGCTTCCCTCCAGTTCAACTTTTAAATAATAGTGGAGAAAGCAGCCACAAAGCACATTTCACAAGTGCTTTAAAAGTGGGTTAATGAACTGCAGCTGAACTCTGCGGAATTGTGCTCAAATGAGTTTGTGTGATGCAGTAGTGCCTTTCACTGGGGATGTATTCCCATGAAACCAACCACCTGACATGAACTTCATTTCCCAAAGAAGAGGCTTGGTTCACAACACCATACCTGCACATACAACTGGCTTACAGAGATGTGCCATGAGCCACGAGCCCAAACACATAAACACAAGTTGTCTGTCATCATCTGGAGACACTGACCAGAGCTCTTCTTTGCAAAGTAGGGGAACACACTAAAAGGACAAAATAAAATCTGTCCGAAGAAGCCACACACTTAATAAAAAGATCAAATGTAGCTTCAGTTAATGCTTTTCTTGAATCCTTAATAAACTATCTGTTCTCAACTTGGGTCATAAGAGCTTTAAGATATCTGTGAAGGCAAAGTTTTTGTCAAGAACCACAACTGGCCACAGTTACCATTTTCTTCTGTTTCACTAGAGGACTTGCACTGTACTCACTATTTTGCAGGCAAGGCATTTCTTTAAACCTTGACATTTTAAGCTACTTTATTATTTGGCACCACACAGAACTTTGTGGAAAGCCTGTACAGGACCAGTTCTGCAGAAGTGGAAACAATCCCTCGTTTTGCTGTGGTCAATGAAGACTCTTAAACTTGTATGTGTACAATCATATTCCCATCAAACAACAAAGTTAGCAAGAAGCCCTAGTTCTGGAACTTGGGTTTCATCAATGACATTTCTGTAACACTATCAGGTAGTCTGTGATTCAGTATTACAATAGATCTGCTACATAAAATATTTGCCCATAAAGTGACTGACAGTCTAAAGCTACACAAAGATTTATAGAACAGATGACGAAAATGTGATAAAATATTAGAGTTTGGAAGAATATGTTTGGCAAAAAGAAATTGTAGTTTGGGGAAGGGAAGTGCTTTGTGTCGCTCGTTCTATCTTTGGAAAGGAGCAACTGCAAATGCGATTTCATGGTTCATCTGCTCTTACCATTAATTGATGGAGAGAGAGAAGAATCAAATAACGCCAGCCTACGAGGCAAACCCCCAGCCGCAGGAAGAAATCCCCGGATCCCAAGGTGGTTTTGTGACAAGTAGAGATACTCCGGGAGCCAGCTCTTCTGTCAATGAGCGGCAGCGCCCGGGCAGAATCAGAAACCCCGCTGTCCTACGGGACAAACCCTGACCTGGGTCCCACAGCGAAGGGTCCCGCTCCAGCCCGAGCCCTGGCGAGGAGCAGCGCTGGGCAGCGTGCCGCGCTCCTCTCCAGAGGGGACAGAGCTCTCCAACTTCCAGCCCGGGAGCTCCGGTTACCCCCGCCGGGCACGCAGGGAGGGAGGGCTTCCCTCCCGGGACAGCGACCCCTGCTAACCCAGCTCAGGACGCCGCCGAATC
>NW_005054417.1:835778-842806 GCF_000277835.1 Geospiza fortis | reverse complement strand
GATCGAGCAGCCGGCGGCGGGGAGCCCTCGGGGACGGCAGAACCCTGAGTTTGGGCACCCTAAAACCCGCTGCGGGCGCGACCCAGGTGCCGGGCTGGACGGGCAGGGAACACCTGCAGCTCCTGGCGCGGCTGTCTGGGGTCAAACTGTCTGCAACTTGGGTTTGGAATAAAGGAAATTACAATTCTCTTTCACCTACTTACCCCAGCAGGGTGTTTCTTCAGAAGGGAGAAGGACGCCTTCAGGGTCGCCTTCATCACCAGGCTGGCGCACCGTTCATGCCCGGTTGTCATTTACTTCGTGAATGCCTCCCCAGGAGCACAGAGGTGTCACTGCATGAGCCTTCCAGTGAGCTAGCTACGCACTTGTCCTGGTCACTACTTTGTGTTTCGGGGAGAGGGAGTTTATTGACGGGGGAGGAGGCAGATTTACAAGTTGTTAAGAGAGAAAACCCCACAGCCTATTAAATGCGCAATTCCTGTTACTAGAGAAGCTATTTATCAGGAACTGGAGCATAAGCAATAACGTGTTCTAAGTACTAAGGGTGGAGAAGCCCGGGTGTGTGGCCAGCTCGGAGGTCCCAGGGCAGGCTGGCCTGCTCGTCGTGCAGCAGGGTGTTGCAGGGCAGGGCACTGAGAGCACCTTCTCCAGGAGTTAAAGGACAGAGCAACCTGTCCTGCTCTAGGTAAAAACACTTCTGAGAACTTGCTGTCCCGAGGAGGTTCTTTATTTTCAAAGATTTTTTTGCTCCATGTTTGCCAGGGAAGAAGATACGTACATTTTTGAAACAATTGATTCTTTTAAAACTTGAGAAAACAACGAGCCAGAGCACTTTAAGCTATCCTGAGTTACATATATTCAAATCTTCATTATCTGATAACAGTACTTACTTTTTAATTTAAGAAAATTTAAGAAAAAAACTATTTTTATATATCTGTTAGAGTGTGTATTAAGGTTCTTGTAGTTAATGAAACATTTGAAGGAGTTTGCAGTGTAGCTGCAATACTTACCTTCCAGGCATGCTTTTTCACGACTAGTTCATGCTGTTTCACAACTAGTTTAATTTTAGCAGTATAGGTTGAGAGATTTTTATACTGGTAAAACTGAGGCAATACTGATTCATTTTTTCACTCTTTTTGTTCTTTATACTTAGGTGGAGTTGAAAGCAGTTATTTAGATTTATACCCAGTGGCATTAGGCATAAATTTGCTCATTATATTTACTCTTCACTGGAATGATAACAAAGGGATGAGGAAATACATAATAAAATAAGAATCCTAAAGTGTTTTATTTGATCTATGTATCTACTGAGATTACATTATTCCAATAAACCCCTGTTACATCAATTAAATTATGTTTCCTCTAATCACCATAAGAGAAGCAAGGAAATACTGATGGCATATCTGTAAGGTACTTTTTGAGTTGTACTTAGTTGGAAGCAATGGCCATCATAATCTTCCACCAAGGAACAAGAACCACTATCATATTTTTGATTTTAAATCAGTCAACTCCATGTCAATATTATCTAGTGCTGTAAGATTGAGACTACAAATGACCTTCTCAATCTAGCCTTGGAAATCAAACCTGGATGAGAGACCCAAGAGAGGCAATAATAAGATGGCAAAGCCACCATGTGGTACAAAGAGACTGGCTCTGCCCAGTGTGCTTTGAACCAACCACTTGAGTCACCAGACTGTGCTGATATATTTAAAACTGCTGGTTGTACTTATATAAAAGGTCTATTTCTAAAAGGTCAGATAATCTAGTAAGTGTAAGGCCAAATTATAACCAATATTATTCTTTGTAGCAGTATGGCAAGATATAAAGGCCATACTTAAGAGGCAGACTTACAAGGGAGCCTGTGGTAAGACTCAGAAATCCAATATTGGACTTGAGAAGCTGTAGGAGACTTTGTGGCCCTGAATCAAGAGAGAGGCTCAGCTGTGGCAAATGCTCTGCACAGAGGGTGGGAAGGCAGCTGGCCAAGGGGCCTCAAGGGCCAGCTGGGAAGACATAGCAGAAAGGGCAAGATTAGTTCCAGTGGTGCTGGACAGGAAGCTGAACACTTGCACAGGCATCTTTGGGCCAGTCCCACTGCTTAGCCACAGACTGGGCATTGTGAGCTTCTGACAGTTTGTAAATCCCTCTTCTCACACCTGCTATTGGATTTTTGGATCTTAGACACACCTGTACCTGGACATGATTCATCCTGTGAGAAGCCTGGCAGCTCTGTAAAACATGCAGAAGCCTTGCTGTTTGTTGGCTTCTCCGCTGCCCTGTCTCCAGATGCCTCTTGTACTGTTGCTGCAGCCAAGGCAGGATTACCCAAGCAGGCATGCAACAGTTCCCCCTTAGAGCTGGCGCCAGACCTTCCCTTGGGTGTGCTGGCAACTTCCCCCAGAGAGAGGGAGAAGAAAGTTCAGTCTATGATTTCACTGTCTAGAAAACAGGCCCATCTATTTCCTCAGCAAGTGCTTAAGGAGGGTCTGACATACAGCATCAGATGGCTGCCTTCTGCATTATCTCTGAAGTAAAGTAATGGTGCTCCCTACATCATGCTGTCCTCCAAGAGGAGAAGTTATCAATAACTGTTTAATGGGAAGATATTTTCTATTTTCTTAGACTTTTTAAATGTTTAATACATCTCTACTGCATTTTTCTTTCCCTGCATTGTCCTTGGTCAATAAAAATAAGTTATGAAGCATGGGGACATGGTAGCAGGTGGCATGATGAATTACCTTTTTTAAGAAGTGATGTTCTTTTCTGCTATGGATGTAATGTTCTTCCCAGGTAGTCGTAAGAGGGCTCTTCTGTAGGAGCTCTTAGTCATTTTGGAAAGAGAATTAAACTCTCTGTGTACTTTGAAAAGGTTTTAGCAGACTTATGTATAGTTAAGTTCTAATGAAACTCCTTCCTTTTTTTGTGAGTAATGAAGTAAATGGAATCAGGTTTGCATTTTTATAGTGAACTAGTTGTTGTTGCTAACACTTCCAAGCAAGACATCATCAAGTTGTGTCATAACACAACATAATGCTGTAATTCCAGTCATACCTAGCGTGCAGAACTGAGCAAAATTCAAACTGGAAACCTTTTTAAAAATGTCATTCAACTAACAGCATTCCCTGCCAGGTAAAGATAAAAAAGTTTTAATTTACAGTTTAAATGTAGGCAAAAGGTGCTTTTTTTTTTTTTAACACATCAGTAAAATAAAATGCTAAATAGCACATTTAAGTTTTTATCTTTCCACACTAAAGGCTGTCAGATAATAGACATGGAATTGAGTATCTCAGTACCGTCACCTTAAGTGTGGAGTTAAGGTGGAGAGCCTTAGCTGCTCCTTCACCCAGTTTTCCATAAGGAAGAGTCTGGGAGACATAGCTCACTGTCCAAGTGGCCTCATGCCTTGAAGCAGCCTGACCACAGAGATTTCTCCTTCTGGGAACTGGCTCTTCCCATCCTGAGCTCTTTTCAAGCGCTACCATCTATAAAAGGTGGAAGAAGTACCCAGTGTAGGATTTGGCTGTAACAAAAATACACAAATCCCAGTCAGTGGCTGCTGCTGGAGGAGGTGTTTAAATTCTCTTAGTGAGAGTTTTTTTGTGTTTAGGTTTATAGATGGCCTTCTCTGGTTTCTGTATGTGGCCAGAGTCACTCTGCTCAGGGCACTTTCCACAGCCCTTGCTGGGCTGGACCACAGCAGAACCAGGGGTTGGCTCAGAGGCTTCTGCTCTTGCCCTCAAAAATTAGAGCCCTGAAAAAAATTCATCTGATGTCAAATGCAGGAACAAGAGAAGGCTCTAAGAATTCTCTGGGACAAAGGGGTGCAAAAACCAGGGATGTGTTGAAAGCCCAGTGTTCAGAGCACTCAGTGTGGGAAAGACCTGCATTTTTTCAAGATTGTCTCCACTTTGCAGCTAATATGGTTTAATGCCAAGTTACAGAATCAAATCAGGAAGATAGCACTAAAGCTGGACTGTGTGCCAAAGCCACTGCCCCATGGCATCCCTGACTCATTCAGGTGCATCCCACAGACCCTGGGATGTCCAGGTTAGAGTTAGGGTGTGCAGAAGCTGGCAAATAGGGCACAGCAAGTGCTTGTATGACAAAAAAAGGGATTTAGATTTGAATTGTTCTAGACCTCCATCTGCTTGGATGGGTGCTTTAACCACGAGTCTGTTGGGGATGTGGCTGAATCATGGCCCTGGGAGACGAGCAGCTTCACTGGGCTGATGTTTGTTGGCATCGCTGCAGAGCTGCAGTTTGGTTCATCCCCCGAGTAAGGTGTCTGCTCAGGAGTGAGAATGTAAAGTTAAAAATACACAGTGTAAACCTAAAAGCTATTCAAAGCATTATGTAACTGTGGAAGATATCAACTGTGAAAGTGAAAAAGTTATATTATAGTCAGGCAAATAAAGCAGGTACTTTCCATCACAAATGTTTAAAGACTTCAGGAGTGGAGATTATTTCTGTTTCTGATACTCTGTCTTGCTGAAGTTCTGAGCTGTCATCAGCCTCCTACTAGATGTTGCTGGAAAAAGGAAGGGAACCTTTAATTCCCAGCCTAAGCTTGCATGTCAGATATTTCAGTAGTTACATAAAGTTTTCAATAGTTGTTAGATTTACACCTTTTATTTTTAACTCTACACTCTCACTGCTCATTTTGCTTTTTCACCTTCTTCTGGCTCACCCTTCATCTGTTCCCAGAAGCCTTCTGCCTCAGTCCTTACCAGTCAAGCCACTTGCACAAGCACTGTCATTAACAATAGATAAAGATCTTTTAAATAAATTATTATCTTTACTTCGAAATATCTAGATGACCAGATGTGCTAATGCAAGAGATCTGTTTGCCTGGGGGAGCCTGTGTTCTTGTTAAAACCATGTTTGGCCTGGCTTAGAGTCACACCAAATGCAGTTGATACACACACAAATGCCATTTACCTCTTGTTTCATCCACTGTAGCTCTGTGTTCTGGAGGTGCATCTACAGAAATGTGTCAGATTAACTGCAGGTGGAAAATCTGTGTAACATCAGTCACTGAGCCCCAGCAGTGAACTGAACCAAGGTGAGCCCTGGGGGGCAGGCTTGTCATGAAAGCTTATGAAGTTTAAGAAATGCCTTTATCTTGAAGTATCCAAAGAGAGAAAAACCATGTAGCATGCCAAGCTCCGTGTAAATACAGAAGAGTGACACTGCACGTGGAGAATTCTGCCCATATCTGGACCCACTGAAGTGCAGCTGGAGTGTGGAAAAATCATTGCAAATATCTGTTCTTGCATGTGTTTGCACTAGTTTAGTTGTAGACTTACATGTCAAGGACTTGTCAGTAATACTGAGATGTGGGGCTGAATTCCACCACAAATTCCATATTTCTGATCTGAACAGTTGAACTCAATAATCTTAAAGGTCTTTTCCAACCTAAATATTCCAATGGTTGTATGAATCGTGGTCATCAATACAAAGAGGACTCCAACCCTGTAAACAGGTTCCCCATATGATTAACTATCTCCATCATGGTCACTGTTCTTACATTCTGCTTCAGACACAAAGCTTTGCAGAGAGCCACAGATAGCAAGGATGCAGTTATATTTAATCCAAAGGTATAAAAATAGGAAGTGAGCATTCACTTCATTATGTTTCTAATGAATTATAAAATGTATATCATCGAAATAAATATTCTTGAAATTGCTTCCTAATGAATCACTTACACAATGTGCCTACTCAGTTGTGTCAATGATTAATTACATTCTTGCCTCCTTCCTGGAATACAAATGCTTTTGTTAAAGCAATCCAACGTCAGTAAGACAACAGACTCATGGGCATTCATTTGGTTGTGGATTGATAGAGTATTCCTTTCAGCATCTTTAGAGTGCATCTGAACAGCTGCAAGTGGCTGTGACATAAATGAAAGTTCATGTCACCTTAAGCAGAATGAGATGAAAGACAGTCTGTTCATCCAGTTGCAGCTTATCAGTGCACAGTCATTAAATACTATCTGGAGCACTGTGATAAATACAGAGCGTACCGTGCCAGCTGCGAGCGTCATCAGATGAGAGCCTTTTTACAACATTCTGATGCACAGAGGTGAATTATTCCAGATTATTAAACATTTCATTAGTTCTCAGCTTCGAGATACAGCTTTAGAAGTGGCCAGTCTCACAGAAAAAATCATTATCACGGAATGCAATACTTACAAATTGGTATTTGTGAAGTTCAGTGACTGCCACTGTGAAAGAGCCTCAGAAACCTTTGTGTAGGTGAGTGACATCGTTCTGCAAGGCTGAAAAGCAGTTTCTTATTTGCATAATGGCATTCACATCATTGTTGAAAGATCAGGATTCATTTAATGAAAGTGGTCATGGGCAGAGAAAAATGCTTTTGTACTGAATTTAAATAAGCCACTCCTGAACTTAGGTATTCCTGTTTGGATTCCTAGCACAAGTCACATGGAAAACCTTGACTGCCAGCTGTCCTTGACACTGATGGGCTTCATGTCAGTGAAGATAGTTAATAATGTTGTTTCTTATGCCCAATTACTTCGATGTCAGTAAGCAGGTTACTTTTATCTAGTAACTCAACATCTGCAAATACATGGAAAGAAAGGAGCACTGGAGAATTCATTTAGTACAGTCTGTCTTGCACAGTGCAAAGTGACCAATTTACAATGACAGGAAATGAGGAAGGGTGGTATTAACAGGAATATACCACATGTGGCTGTGGGGTGCAATACTTTCAAGGTATGTGGTTTAGCTAAAATTTATGAAAGTCAAAAGCAAAACCAAAATACAATTAGGCCAATTTGAATAAAACGCAGACATAAAGAATCCATCTTTCATGTACTCTCTGTATTGAAAACATTTGATTCAAGTGAGTTGCTCAGAGTTACTTTGGACATAGGCTGCAGCAAAACAAAATTGGTAACTTACAGAAGAAGAAAGCAAAGGTTTTTAAAATGTGAGGATTTTGTAAGTACTTTGGATGATAAAGGAAAGGCGGGGTGCCTGAACCACAGCTGACTGCATTTGATAGTG
>NW_005054417.1:834718-835730 GCF_000277835.1 Geospiza fortis | reverse complement strand
AAGAAAAAACCGCAGCAAAGAAGAACACAATTTCCTTCACCTATTAACATTCCTCTTTCTTGGTTCAATCCTGCCTTTGTTTTTGCACATTAATCTCACCGAATTTAGTTAGCAGCCCTCTGGATGACCCCTCTGCAAATCCATTACGGAGAAGAAGACTCTTGCTGAGCTCAGGGGAGTTTAGGGGTAGCTCTGGACAAGGAAGGATTTGGGGTAGGTCCTGCTGTTGAAAAGCACAGGTGGCAGAACCATGTCCTGTTTGCACTGACATGTCCCTTTTAGCAGTGAGGTCCTGGACAAGGCAGGCTCTCACCATGGGGGTGGCAGGACAGTGGTGCCCCCCAGGCCTGTGCATGGTGGGGAGAAGTCCTGCAGGATGTGTGGCAGGGAGGGAGGGAGGGAAGAGCCAAGTAAAGGCTCTGTCCTGGCAGTCTGCTGGGGTTGTCCTGTCTGGGCAGAGCTGCCCAGTGCCTCCCTACTGCGCATGGAGCTACGAGAGGGAGGGCAGAGGTGCTGAATGCAGGGGAGCTGCCTTCTCCTGGTGCCACACCCTGACTTGGTACCATCTCCCCAGTTTGCTGGGCAGAGAAGCCCTTGCAAGAGCTACTCAGCTATTTCTGGCAAAATCTGTTTTTCCCTGATACTGCCAGGAAGTGCCTGGCTAGCCAGGCTCATTAGCCTGAAGTAGCATCTGTGACCAGCTTCCTGACACATGAATTTACTCGTGCCTTCCTCATTCATTCAGGTACAGATGAAGAAAGATAGAAGCATTGGGGAGCCAGCCCGTTGTCTGGGTGGTGTGGCATCAGGACAGCTGCTGTTTCCTCAGAAAAACTCACCTGGGGCTTCCGTGGCACCAGAGAGCATCTGGCTCCTGGACCATGCCCACAGACCACTCACTGCCTCCTCCTCCTCACCTCCAGATGCTCACCCAGAGTCTGCCCAAGTGCAGGACCAGACTGGCCACATGAAGCAGCCAGAGGCAATTACTGGGTTAATGATCTCTGTTGTG
>NW_005054417.1:832952-834702 GCF_000277835.1 Geospiza fortis | reverse complement strand
AGCAGGAAGGTACAAGTGCAACAGAATTTGAAAATTAGCAAGTACTGGTATGCCAAGGCTTGGGAACTTCTTTTCCTCAAAGAGGAAAGTGCTGCTGTTCTCACTGAGCAGCATGTCCGTGAAGCACCTCTGCTGGCTGTGTATTAGCTGTACAAATATATTACTGAGACAGCCCAGTGGGGGAGAAAATGGGTGCATTAAGGGAGGATGGAGCTCAGAATATATATAGTCATACCAGGCACACATACACAGGCTTAGATAAGAAAATGGATAACAATTGAAATTCAATTAGGGACTTCATGGCTTATTTTTTTTTGAAAGTGTCATCCACTTCAACATATTCCTTTATCTTGTTCTCCCTCAATAAGGATATTGTCTTTCAATTGAGTTAACTCTCCTTGTTGCTTAATTACTTTAAAAGAGGATCTCAATTACTCTTCTCATGATCTGTTGTCAGACATGTTTGCCTGCACTTATTTATAGCAACTGAGAATTTTTTTTCTTTAGTCTTTTCTGGAATTATCTTTACAATTTGCAGCTTTGGCTAAATACATTCAGCCAAAAGAGTAACACAGATATCTAATTGCAGACATATAGGCTAAAATGCAGCTTCACTGGGATTGCTCTCAAAAAATGAAGCTGTTCAGAAGTATTTATGAAAGTGGCTACTGAATTGTGTTCCTGAAGGCTGGAAATTTGGGAAGGTCATTCTGCTTACTAATGTGGATTATCTGCCATAATGCCAACAAGCTGTGTATCACTGCGCACATAAAATTAATAAATGCCACTAAAACCTGTACTGTGCTTTTCTGCTACATGCACAGAAAACTACATCTGTAAGAATATCTGGGCATGGATGACATGCTCAAATACTGCAGTGGTTGGCTGCATATGGAAATTAAAGGGGAATAAAGAAAAAATACTGTGCTATTCTTTCTTTTTCCTGCTTCAGAGCTTTACTTTCTGAAGTAAACATGTGTGGACAGATACATATCAGAGATTTATCCAAGTTAATTTTCAAATCACAGCCCTCTGAGCATGCTAATTTACTAAGCTACCATATTTCTGCGCAACAGCTGTAAAGCAGACGTACCTGGTTTACTGCAAAGCCAGCTCAGAGCTGTCTGTGCTTGCTTAGTCCTGCAGCCACGTAGATGCACTACAAATCATGTCCAGCAGTTTTCAAGAAGCAAGATGGAACCTAGGGGGTTAATATTTTACTTCTTTTGGTTATTATTTGCACTGGTTACAAAGCATTACACAGGAAAAAATAAGAAGCGGAAACACAATTTACTGTACTGCATTTTACCAAATGGGCTGTGGAGTAAAGCAACAACAAACTAAAAAACAGCCTCGAGAGACTGATATGGCTGCAGAGCTCCAAAATATTTCCCAGTGTGCTGATCAGCTCATGTCTATCATTAAACAATACTGTGGCACTAACTGTAATACAATGAACAACACAAGATCCAGCTTGAACAGTGTGAGAATCTCATCCTGCTGCAAATTGCTAGGAAGGGAAGAGAAAGGAAGGGAAGAGCAAACTAATGTGAAAAACATGCAAAGCACAAACATCAGGCTGGATTTAGAGAGCTGGAGTTATTTTACGAGCATTATAAACAGGATATTTTGTCATTTAAATGAAGATATTGAGATCTCAGCTAGCTTACTATAACCCAAGCATCGGCATTAAACCGAAGCTCAATAAGCGGCTGAGAACATTTGCAGATAATCTGGTCTCAGTCTTTAC
>NW_005054417.1:818996-832942 GCF_000277835.1 Geospiza fortis | reverse complement strand
CATAGCCTGCGGCTCCGTGCCTGGGGAGCTCTCCTGCTAACCCCTGTAGGCTTTGTGCTCCTCTGTGTCACATGAGGCACCAATAAAGGAGCATCCAGAAATAACAGTATCACCTTCTACATTAGATTTCATCCTGATCTTTTACACAGAGATAATAATTTAATGCCTCGTTCATGAGTTTCAATATCCCTTCCTATACGAGTGGAAAACAAGCAGAAGGACTTCAATTGTGGTTGCCAAACCTTCTTTGGAATCTTGCTGACTTCTTGATGTGGGTGACTTGCTCTGGAAATGAGTTCTGGATAATAAGTCATGTGGAAAATCATCTGTTTCCTCAGTGATAGATCCCCTGCATTGTCATTTCACCAAAGAAATTTTCTTGGCTGGAATAGCAGCAATCTCTTTTGCTAGAGAATAATTGTTATAGCTTTTATAGATGAACATCACCTTCTCAGACCTTCCGTTCCTTTAAAATGTCAACAACAATTGAATAAGAAAAGGCTGGCTGTGCTGTCTACTGTAATTTCCAAAAGGCTTTCAGCAAGGTCCTTCACCAGAAGCTTTTAAGGAAGCAAAGCAGCTGTGGGGCAAAAGGGAAAGTTCATGTGTGAATAAATAATTTATTAGGAGAAAGAAACCAAAGAGTAGGAGGAAATGGTCATTCTTCATGGTGAAGTGAGATTGTAAGGGGAGTCCTGCAAGAAATTCTTACTGGCACTTGTGCTTTTCAACACTGTCATCCAGGACATGGAAGCAGGGTGAGGAGCAGGATTTGCTGAGAATATGAAGTTAATAATTTATTCTGGACAGCAAAGATGATTATGCAGACTTGCAGAAGGAGCCTGCTAGATTGAGTGGGCAATAAAATGACAGATGAAATTTGATGTAGACAAATATGAAGGTGGGGGAAAACCAATCCTGTTTTCAAATATAAAAAGATGGGTTGACTGCTTCCCTCAACAGCAAAAGCTCTGGGCTATGAGAGATAATGCTACTAAAACTATTCATGCTTGTTATCAGTATGCAATCTAAGGAAAAGCAAATATTAACAACTGACAGAAAAGAAAGAAAGAGAAAACTGGACATCATCATCATGCCATTTCTTATGTCCATGACTTCTCATTCCTTCTATTCTGCATACAGTCCTGGTCTTTCCTCCTCAAAAAGGTGTAGAGACGCTGAAAAAGCTTCAGAAAAGAGCAACAAGGATGATCAAAGTATGAAACTGCTTCTGTATGAGAAACAAGAGGAAGGGAGCAAAACTGTCTAAAAAAGAGTCAATGAAATAGCTTGGAAGGGAGCCAGCTCAGAAGTTAATGAAGTCATGAAAAGCATTGAAAGAGAGGGTCAACAGAACACTCCTGGTAGAGGAATGGGGCACTGGCAGATGGAAGTAGTGGGAAACAGGTTCAGCTGACAGCACCAGAGGCTGTTCCACCCTCAGGGTGTCCCTGGGCTGCTCACAGACATGGATGTCCAAAGTTTGACTCAAGGGGCACAGGACAAATTCATGGAAAAGAGCTTCTCTGAAGATTACAGCATATTAGGAGTCACTTGCAGTTGCTGCTAGAGACAAGAACCTTTCTGGTCTTATGTTGCAATCAGCAGCTTTAAATGCTGAAAAAACAAAAAAGAAAAACAGAATTTTATTTTCTTTTTTGCCTAGGAGAAGTGATTCCTGATCTAAAATTTGGAAACAGAAGCTTTCAGTAAAAAGACAAATGCTGTTTGACCCTTAACATTTGAGCGTGCTGTTGCACCCTTCCAACTTATGTTCCTTCCTTGTCTGCACCAGATGTGAGCACTCATGGGGAATCCCTTACTTGAGTAAAAGCAATTTTTGTGGCCACTGTGGTCCCTGAACTTGTTTCCACCACTTAACTGTAGTACAGTGCAATGTTACTAAAAGCATTCAGTTTTTCAATAAAGGTGGGATTATTTTGGCCAAAGCCACATTAAACATGACACTGAATCAGCCTGGGAGCTATCAAAATCTCACTATCACTTCAGCATTTCTGCCCAGCTCAGTGCACAATGCTACCTATCTTTAAGAAATTAGCTAAGAAAATACAATTGTGTAAAAACTACTGAGCATGACTTCAAGCTGCACAGGAAAACAGATAACACCATGAATCGGAGTAAAGCCATGAACTGGAGTAAAGCCATGCTTTTATTTAGAACTAAAGGCAAGCTAAGGCTAACCATGAGTTGGTTAGACTAAGTGCTAGGCTGTGTTTAACATTGTGTTTTAGCTGCCATTTGTTAGCCCACTGCATTTCCTTTGTGAAGGAGAAGCTTTGGTCTGATCAATTCCTTTGCTGCTGACAATGGATGAGGGATTTTAGAAAGCATCCCCAGGGTACAGAGAGCCCTGCTGGGCTCTTTGCCTTCCTCCCAGAGGTTTCCTGTGGAAGGGTACAGTATAATTTTTTGGTTTTAGCAGTTAATTTACATCTGTTGCTGTCTCTCATTTGTTATTCCTACTCCCCACGCCTGAGACTGTCATACTTTGTCCTTGGCATGATGGGTTTCAGTGAGTGTGTGTGAAGTCACGAGGAGGATTATTAGCTTCTAAATTATGACAAGTGGGAGCAAATGAAGACTTAAAGCAAAGATATCAGTTCTCTGAGAAAAATACTAGAATGAAATCAAATCAGATAAGGTATTACAGAAATTAGGAATAGGAAATGGAGACAAAATTGTTTATAATTAGCTCATTGGATTTTTTTTTCTGTATAGACTACATCTACTTCGCACTGTTTATTAAATAGACTAATGCCTCCTCTGTGAAACAATCTCTTTGAAAACAGTCAGAAAGCCTTTTTGGGATCACTGCTGTATATACCATGCTGGGAATCCTGGCATGCTGCCTGGGAAGCTGCCTTCACCCATGTTACACCTGGCATGGGGCAGGTGTCTGCTCTGGTACCTTGTCCCAGGTGTGTTTTCCTGCAAGGGTTTGTGTGTCGGGCTTGTAAGACACAGCTGTTTAGACATGGGCTAAACTCAGAACCTGCATCTGCATGTCCAAAAGATGACATTTAAGAAATTTGTGCATTTAAATCTAGATGCTGGTATGATAGAATTGGAAATAATCCAAGTGAAGATTTCCAGTCTACCCTGAGCATTGCACCTGGGGGGTCTGCAGAGACAAATCTTGGTGCCCAAATCCCTTTTGTGGATCTCTGGGGAACATCAAAACAGGTGTGGAGTACACAAGACTTTTAACCAGGTGTAGGATGAGATCTCTAGTTCTGATTCAGTGAAATATATTTTCTTTATTCAACAGATGAATGCAGAAAACATGAGTTCAAAAACTCGAGCCACTTATCCGCTTACCACTTGGATGCTAATCTATAGCAACCTCAGTTTTCAGGTCTTCAAAGCATTCATGGATGGTTTGTACTGAAAAATGGGCATATGAAATAAACTCTGGCAGCAGAGGCAGCATCTGAACAGTTGAACAAAGCTGCCAATCTTTGAAGTAACTCCTAAACCACCATGAAGTCCATACTCACACCAGTAAGCAGAAAGCTTTGCCCTAACAAAGCTTCAGATGCTGAGACCTTGCCCTTGAAAAGAGTTAAATTGGTATCCCACTTTAATTCATTGTCATCTTGGGAGAAAATAATTTGAAAATAACAAAATGCCACCTGATAAAGATTGTGTTCATATTTGTCGTTGCTGGACAGTTTTCTATTTTTGAAGTTGAGTGAGTATAAATACTGTCTTTGTGGCAGCACAGTAGTACCAAAGCATATTTAAACTCTTGGACTGTAAAGTTATGAGTAATCTCCTCAGAACAGGGATATTGGTGTCACAGATGTGGCTGGGCATCCTCTTTCGGCCTTGCTCTGGCAGAGAAGGTAAAAATAAGTTTTTTTTGGAGGGTGGCTAGTTCTTGGGTGAGTCAAGACTTTCCTTCAGAAGTGTATCAGCCTTACTGTCCATGCTGTGGACATAAAGTGCACTTCTGTGAGCTCAGATAAGGCTCCCATTATGGGAAAGAAGAAGGTTGTTCAGTTTGGGATGTCCAAGGGCTGTCTGTGATGTCTCAGCAAGGCTGGCACATATTTCCCTAGGCTTGGGAAACCTGTCCCCTTTAGGAGAGCCCCTGGAGGCTGAGGCAATGCTCAGGAGCATCTCAAGTGCCACCAGACATGTGTGGGCAACTGAACTGCTCTGCTGGTGACACTCCATTGATCAGGCACTTCTTAGCAATCACACATGAGCTCATCTGACACAAGGGCTATGCCAGAATTAATAGTTTACTTTTCTAGTGATCTTTTAAAGACGTGTATTTGTGGAGTTTTTTGTTGTTTTCTCTTTTTTATTTCCTTTTTTTTTTCTGTGCATCACAGAACTATAAGGCACACACCCTTGCCAGCTGAATTACATTTTAACAGGGTTCCCTAGCAGACTTCATGAAGTCTCCTTTCTCTGATTTGTTTATCCATAATCCTACCTTTTACTATTCCCATTCCCCCTGTTCTATTTATGAAAGAAAGTGTGCTGAAAACACTCTGGAGAAGTGTGAATCATTGTAGCTTGCTTGAATTTAATGAAGTTAGAAGAATTTTTATTAGGGAAGGATTTTGCCTTTTCATCTTCAGTTGTCATGGGTTTCTCCAGCTATCTCTGCTGTAAAACCCGAGGGGTGCAAACTGATATGATGAAACAGTATTGTGTAGTTCATTCAGATGGTTATGATTTATCTGTTCATTATAAATCACAGATTTCTGTCCAGAATTGATTATGTTTAAAGATTTTGAGAGAAAGAAATTCTTTGTGATATTTTCATAAATTCTGCTGTGATATGAAAGTCATCATGTGTCTTCCATAGAACACACTCCCATGTTAGATGAAATAATGACTTGGAGGGCAGTAATGGATGTGTGGTCCAAGAGTAACTGTACTGAAGTGGAAAAATATTCTTTGTGTAACAGAGGCATCACAGCCTTTAAGACATCATTTATCTGGGTGCGTAAAATTGAAGAAAACTTTTTCCTTTCAGCATAATGGAATCTTGTCAGGAATTATGAAGCGCAATTTTTCTTTTTCAGATTTTAACACATTGCTAAAGAATTGGAATTTTTTTGCTTTTGACAGAGACAATAGGTAATAATTCACTGTGCATGAAAATAATACCAAGATTGGACGAATCTGCAAAAGACATTGTTAACAGAGCTGACAATAGCCGTTAATCTTAACCTTTTTTTTTTTTTTGCAGCTGGCAAACTAAAAGATATTTTCCATTTCCCTCTGAAGATGTGTCTATGAGATTCATTGTAGCACTATGATAAGCGGGCAAGAAGAAATTAAAAATGAGATGGTATAACCTGAATTGTCTGAAGGGCTTAAGACAAACCTTCCAGTAAGCTCCTCATACCTTCCTCTTGAGCACCTTTAAACTGAGCTCAGTGCACATGTGGCTCCCAGTAAAGTTACTGGGAAACACAGCAGGAACAGCATCCCATTGTCCACTTTTCTGCTGGAATCATTCCTGCCTTTCCCTGCACGTTCATGGCACCTGCAGCATCCCCAGAGCTGCTGACAGGAAAGGCAGCCCCTGATGGATGAGGTGGGGCGGGCACTGTGGGAAGGGAAGGGAAGGGAAGGGAAGGGAAGGGAAGGGAAGGGAAGGGAAGGGAAGGGAAGGGAAGGGAAGGGAAGGGAAGCACCAAGGCCCGGAGGGTGCCTGGGCGGGCGGGGCTCAGCTGCCCCGGGGACCGCGGAGCCCTGGGGCTGCTGGTGGCTCCTGCCCCGCTCCTGCTGTGTGTCCGTGAGCCAGGCTTCGTTTCCTGAGCAATGGAAACGCTGAAGGAGGCTGAAACCCACAGTTTCTCACTACCGTTTCAGACTTGTCCTCGAGGATCAGTTTTCCCCGCTGCCTCTGTCTGAGACTGTCAGAGAAAGAGAAACCAAAGCACACAGGAAGGGGAAAAGAAGAAATCCCTTTCACTAGGCAGAACCATTTAAAGACGAGACTTAAAACAGGGCAAGATCTTGCACCCAAATATGAATTTAGGAATACTAGAATGTAACTGCTACAAATCCAACAGAGGACTCATGGGGAAGTCTCTCCATCCAGCAGAACTGTCACTGCAGTTAAAATAATAAGCAAGAGGTCATTGATTTTGAATCAAGGCTGAGAAATAATCCCCCAAGTGCTGTTTAGAACTGGCAAGAATTTGGCAGGAGGCACTGATTAATGCTATTGTATTCTAGCTCCTGTTGAGAGCTTGTATGTTTTCAGCAACAATCTGGCAGAAAAAAACAGAGGAGCAGCAGCAGACCTGTTCTTTGAAGAAACCTTATAAAAGTAAAGGTAGAACCACACCAAAAATCCCTCCCAGGCATATAAATGCTTTGGGGTAATGTAGGATTATTTAGAGCATGATGGACAGTGAACAACAATATGCTCAAACAGGACTCTGTATTTTAGGACCACGCAGTGATGTGTTCATGACACATTCAGTGAAGTGTTGGAGAAGAGTCTCACAAAATGTTGGTAAAATCAAGTAATTTCATTTTCTTATTTCCTCTCTTTTGTAATAGATGTGGTTTTTTTTTTTTTTTTTCTTTTTCTTTTTTTTTTTTTCTGGACAATTGACAATTTTTTTGGAATTAAATAAGAATTTTAGGACATGTGTTTCAGTGAGGAAAAAACCAAACAGCAAGACATTGAACCCATAATATGTGACTTTGACCAGAAAACTGAAAACAACATTTGCACAAATAGCAGAGGTGGAAAATGGAAGTGAAAAGGCACAGACTGCTGGCATCAATGTCAGTATATGCAGCACAGTCAGTTAAGTTAGAATAGAGAAGAAAAAAGAATGAAAGGATCTCAGCTTAAGTGCCAGTTGTCAAGCCAACTTGAAATTGTGTGAGTAGAGCAAAGGATGTGTAGGTATTTAAAGGCATTTCTAGTAACGAGCTGGCACCAGAAGTTTGGTTTTGTTTTGATTAGAAAGCAAAGAGCTCAGGAAACTCCTTGATAGCCCTTGCATGAATCCAGCTAGTAAGGGAGTAGTAGCAATGAACAGGTACCTACATATTCCTTTGCATAAAACCATCTCTGAGCATTTTACCTGTTTCTCTCTTTCAAAACACTCTGCTGCTCAACCTTCCTGTGGGCCAGCAAAGTCACCTCAGATCATCACAGGGGATGAAGACACACAAGGACTGAGCACAGAAGTGCATTCCCTTGGCTGAAAAATCCCAGCAGTGGTAGGGTGTCACTTTCAGAGAACATGTGATCTTAATCTTTATAATCTTATTATTTTTTAAATTTTCAATGGCTTCAGACTGCAAGAGCTGAAAAGGGTTTAAGAATGAAGGGAAATATTTCCTTTTTACAACCATTTCCTCACTTGTCTCCCACCATCTTTCTAGTGTGAACAATCCTCAGGATGTGTCATGGAGACTTGAGAACCACGATGTTTGGAGGTTTTTCCCCCTTTGATTTAAACAGTAAATTGTACATAAAAGTGATTTGCTCCAGTTCAGAGGGGATTGTCCACACTTTTGTGGTAAGGTTCAGGCTTCCCAGGACTTGCAGTGAGCAGGTGCAGGAGGGTCTCAGGCTGCCACCTCTCTGCTGATCTCAGATGCTGTTAGGGATGCCTGCAGGGCTCCCTAGGGTGAGCTGCTGGCTTGGAGCCAGGTGGGGCCTTCCTGGGGATAGGGCACAGCTCCCTGGCCTCGTCCCTTTGCCTTGTCCCCAACATGTGTTATCACCCACCCTGTCACTGAGGGTGGCTGTGATAATTAATGACCTGCAGTTCCCAGATTGCTCAAGGACTCAGTTAAATATAGGCACAAAATTAGCAGTGGCAGAACTACCCAAGTAAGGTATACTGAAATATCTCAACAGGTATTTGAGGGCTCTTTCGTACCATCTATGCTGCAACTTCACAATTACACTAGTGTGAAAACTTCCCTGCTGTTTTTGGATCTGATCTGAAAGTTCATTGCCAAAATGGGAAGATTCACACGGATTGTTGTGCTTTGGATGAGGACTGCCTTCTGCTGCCAGTCATTTTTCAGCTTCCAGTACTGAAAGCCTTGTATTGGGGGGGATGGTGTTTCACTTTGAGGAATCCCCAGACTCCTCCGTTCTGTTGGATTTTGTTTGATTTAGATCTTGCTGGCTGTGTTTTCCTGAAATGAGAATAGGGAAATGCCAGACATACTATTTGTGTGCCTGCAGGAGATGCTGTAATGAAAACAGCACGGAATTTGCAGGAGGAGAAGCCCACATTGTCTTGGGGGGCCTGTGTCTCTGAGACAATTACTGGGACAAGTGGCTGCTGTAGAGGTGAAATCACCAACGGGGCTGAAAGCTCTGCAAGCTGCCCATCTTCCAGTGTGGAAAGCATGCCCAGGCAGCATCTTTTCATTAGCAATTTCAAGGAATGAGATGGAGGAGATGCACAAGAGGTGGCAGCAGTCTGTGGGGACAGCTTGCCCTGGTGAAATAATGAGGGAAAGGAGAAAACAACAGAAGCTAAACCACAGCTAGTTCCAGCTAGAGGAGCTGATTGAACAGACCAGGAGGAAGTTCAGAGCAGCAGTATGTCTTGGGCATTACTTGTTTGTTAAGTAAGGACATCCAATTATCCCAGAAGCAACTGGAGAGAAGGCTTTTCAGAGCCACAACTTATGTTCCAAAAGTGTTTCTTTAAAAATCAACAGCTGGAGTTTGCAACAGATGGTGAAAGCACAGTGAAAGCAGGGCTTACAACCAGAGGGCAAAATGGGAATTTTAATGCTAGTGCCAAACATTCCTGATGGGGGAGATTCAGTGGTCTGTGGATAATAAGCATGCTGTCCCAGTCCCTGCTGCATCCCAGAACTGCCATTTGAGTGAAACAGTCCTTAGGAGGGCCACGTTTGTGGCAACCATATGTCACCCAAGGAGAACAGCTAGTCTTCAGAAACTGGCCCAAGGGATTTCTGAATTTCTAAAAAGCAATCTGGAACAGAAAGAAGAGAGAAAATGAAGCAAAACCCCAAGGAAAGGCCTCTCTCTGCATATGTGTGTGTGATAGCCTGCAGCTTGTTTGTTTTGCCATAAGCTTTGTAGACATTCTCACATGCTGAAGCTCTGGGTAATTCAAAGAGTAGACAAAGCTAAAAAGCAAGAAGGTCGAGGAATGAAAAATGATCAAGTGTAATGTGATTAGGAAAGATGAGAACACCTTTTGGAGCTCAAAGGTAAAGAAAATTAGGTATTCCTGTAACATGCAAAACAGTATAGAGAGAATGGGATGGGAGAATGAGAAGGACAAAGCTGCTGCTGTAAGATATGGGCTCAGAGTCAATAGGAGGATCCGTGTCAGATAGGCTTTAGGTTTGTAAGTCTAAATCTGTCATTCAGAAAACCCTGTCAGTTCATTGCTTCCCTCCAAAAACATCTCTCCTGCAGGCCAGAAATCTCTCTTGGTAGCTGGAGGTCTCTGCTCTGGCAAAGGCCTGACCTGAGCAGGACTTCTCCTCTGCACTGAATGACAGGCCAGGCTGTTTCCTGCCAGCCTCACACTTTACAGGACAGCAGGACAGCTGAAACAAATGAGCCAGTGGTAGAATTTTGGTAATTCTGTAGAAACTGGGGCTCCCCACCTTTCCTTACCTTGGCTGCTCTTGCTGGTCCAAGGGGTCTCCTTGCTTGTGGCATCTCCCTTATTTATAGGTTTGTGTGGGTCCACGCTTCACTTTCAGGGAGGAAAACCCCTGGGAAGCTGGCTTCTAGGCTAAACTGGTATTTGCATCAAAATCTGTGCTGGAGATAAAGATGACATGTTCTCCCAAAAGGCTTGTGCAGCCTTTGAGGGCTTGACAGAAGAATAATTAGCTTCCCTAGATGTCTGCTGTCATCCTGAACAGCAGAGAAAACCCACAAATGAGATGAGCAGGCTAAAAAACTTGGAAAAAAATAGCTTTGAGTGGAGATGTTTAAAGGAAGAGAAAGGTAGCCTCTGTAATTTGGCAGTATTCAGGCACTCTGCTGAGGCAGGGCAGGTGGTCCTGGAGACCTGAAATTCCAAATTTATTTCCTGAGTTCCTATGTAAGCCCATTTTTCTCCACAGACAAGACCCAGGTCACAGAACCAAGCATCCAGAATCACTTAGGTTGGAAAAGACCTCTAACCTTTGATTGTTCACTACCTTGTCAACAACTGAGTCCAGTTGTTTCTTGAACACCTCCAGGGATGGTGACTCCAATACTCCCCTGGGCAGTGCATTCCAATGCTTAACAACCCTTTTTGTGAAGAAATTATTTCCCATGTCCAGTTTGAACCTCCCTGTGTTACCTCAGCACAGACTGAGGTAACAACCTCTGAATTTTACCATGGTACCCATGGTAAAATGATTAACACCAGAATTCTTTCTTGAATCTTAATTCAGGAGAGGCATCTCCCACTAATCAGGTCCTAACAGGGAACAAGTATCAAAAATAAATGAAAACAATCCAAATTTTCCAATGAAATGTTCTCAATAACTGTCTAACTCATTAGCTGGAAGCAATTTTGTAAATTTGGTACCCCCTCCTTCTCATTTGACTTCCTCTGGCAATCACAGTGGCCCTGGAAGGCTCCACCAGGCAGGAAGAATGGGCAGCAGGCCCATGGCAGCAAACTATTTAATGACTGGGTTGTTGTGCAAGTGACTGTCATCTGTGAGAGGAGGATGTTTTCCAGTTTGTCCTTGGCAGCCAGAGCTATGCTGAAGGATTACCACATTGCAAAGATGGGGAATTTCAAGAACTGCTTTTGCTTTTAGGCATTTTGAGTGATGCGTGCTCTTATGAAGTTCAGATTTGGAGCCGTACTTCCTTGAAGCTCAAGGAGAGCTGAGCATCTCTAATTAGGAAAAGTAATCCCTTTAATTTCAAATAACAGCTGGAGGCTTGTTTACATACAGTCCACCACAGAGGTTTCTCAAGATCTTCAATTTACAGGCAGTGATCATCTACTTTCACTCATTTCACTGTTTTACTGGTATGTGAAGTTTTTCTAGCTCAGTCTGGAAAAAAGCAGCTTTGGGCTGACCTAATTGTGGCCTTTCAGTACCCTGCAGGTAGAAAGCTTACAAGAAAGATGGGAGAGACTTTGTACAAGGGCATGTAGTGAGAGGACAAGGGGGAATGGCTTCAAACCAAAAGAGGGTAGGTTTAGATTAGGTATTAGGAATAAACTCTTCACTATGAGGGTGGTGAGGCACTGGGACAGGTCATCCAGAGAAGCTGTGAATGCCTCTTTCTTTAAGTGTTCAAGACCATGTTGGATGGGATCCTGAGCAACCTGGACTAGAGTGGAAAGTGTCCCTGCCCAGAGCAGGGTAGCTGGAACTGGATGATCCTTAAGGTCCCTTCCAAACAAAACCATTTTATGATTCTACCTGTGTCTACTCAGTGAAACACAAAATGAAAGGTAACCCATTCAGGAGCTGAAGCCTGGGTCCCCTATCAATGGTCTTACGTCTACAGCTTTACACCACTTATGATGAAAACATGGTTTTAATGCTGAGAAGCTTTAAACTAAACCAAAAAGCAGTTTCAGCAGCAAAATGTTAATTATGGACACTAAATATATGAAGTAGGAAGTATTTAACAGCTTGACCCAGTATTTCTTTTTACTGAAAGAAATATCTGCACATACCTAGATCACAAAGCTTGTTCTATTACAGCAGAGCTTCCTCTGAAACAGCAGTACTACCAGAAAACAACATATTTTGTTGTTTTGAAATGACACTGTTTCATTTGAAACAATCAGAAGACAATAAGTATTGTTTATCTGCTTCTGTTACTGTTCCAAAGGATTCTGAAGAGCGAAATGCCCAAGCCCTTTATTCAGTTTCTTCCCCAGGAAGGAAACAATAGTCCAAGTCACACCACTTTGTCACTTGGTGCATGACATGCTCTTGTTGCACACTAGAAATGGCCTAAAGAATAAATCAGCATGGGTAACAGTTTTTCACCAGGTAAGCACTCCCCAAACTTCTAAAAATTTGCCTTAACTGGTGTAAAACTAACTAATGAATAAAATCCTCTGTTATTTAGTATGTTCATGGAAGTTAGCACTACAAATACCTACCAAGGACACATCTTGCTTAAAACAGCATGTGTTTCCTCACCTTAGGGGCTTCAAGAATAGTAGCTCCTTCCTTTTTGCACACAGAAGGCCTGGGAGGCATTGAAAGCAGTGCACAAGCACAAATAGCAGTTTTCTGAGCAGCGTGTGGCCAGCTGGAAATGTTTAAAGTCACCACACACTGATTCTTGCTGTTCAGGCTTTCAGCATTAAACTTCCACTGCAATGAGTAAGGGCATGAGCACCAAGTTTGTTCCTTGCCTCTCTTACTCCTCGTAACAAGGCAGAGAGATGTCAACAGAAAAGGGATTCTCACTAATACATTATTGCTTAGCTTTGGCTTTAAATGTTGAGTTTTCAGTTACTCCTCTGGAAAATTAGGAGAAACAGTCAAATCACAGTCCTCCTAGTCCAGAATTTCAGTAAATTTCTGTGCCAGTAGCTAGTCCAGCAGCTTGCACCGAGGGACTCTGTCACTAGGATTGCCCTCCTGTGAATAAACTGAAGACATGAGCTTATTCAGAATTTTCTATTCATGGATAATGTTATCTTGAGGACACACTATAGTTATCTTCAGGGACATGAGAACTGGAAGGCTACTCCACATACCCCACATCACTCTTTTGCAAGAGCAAGCTAAAAAAAGCCTAAGCAATGCTTTTTTTTTTTTTTTTTTTTTCTCCTGGCATATCCAAAGGCAGAAGTAATTAACACAAGGAAAAATGAACAAAGTTGCCAAACCTGGCTGTTCAAACCAGTAGGACCTATCCAAATTCTGAGAGGTCTGTACAAAGAGACAATTACACAAAAGTGGTCTACTAATGATTTTTGAAGTAGAAGAGCTTGGCAGAAAATTGTGTGGTTGTTTATTAGCCTGGCTTCCAAGTCCCTCCCTTGGCCTTCCCCCTAAATCCTACTCAGCTTGGAAAACCCCTTTCACAGGAGAGACTGTCAGGAAGGCTATAAGCAGATCTTTAGGCAATCCTGAGGGGCAACCTCAGGCTAAAAATAAATAAATGACCTGGCAACATTCATCTTTGAAAGCTGCTGCTGGCTGTACTGAATCCAGAAGTACTGCACTTATCTTTCTGCCTTCCTACAGACAGATGGCAAAGCAGAGCCAAGTCAAGAAAATCCTGCTCCAGAAGCTCTAGGTGCCAGGGACAGGTATCTGTCTCCAAACTCCCTCTTCAGCACCCTCTATTCTTACATACCCACAGGCCAGCTGCCCTCTTGCATCCCTAGACTATAGAGTGCAGCTCCCAGCTGAAATCAGTACATACATACACATATCTATCTATCTATCTATCTATCTATCTATCTATCTATCTATCTATCTATCTATCTATCTATCTATCTCTATCTTTTTTGCAGCTACCAAAATGTAAAATGTATATCAACTCCAATGCAAAGGAATTCAAATCTCTCTCTCTGTAAAGAATTCTATGAAGACGCTCAGCTTTTAAAAATACTTCTGACTTTTTTCACATAAATCAACTCTAATGCAAATGTACATGCATGGGAGGAAAGACAACTAAGATATCTTTACATCAGTTGTGAAGACTATTAGGAGAATTATGTAAAAAGTTCATTTATTTCTATATAAAACCAGATTTTTTTCATGCAACATAAGCCTCTTACAGGGCTTTTTTGGGGGGTTGGATCTTGGTGAAAAACATCAGTATGTATTTTTCTAAGGTGGTTTTGAAAAAGCAGATATCTGGGAGGTTACCTTGCCCAGCTTGTGAATTTTGCTTCACATACTGGCAATAGACACCATAAAACAAGATACAAGAGTATCTTCATAAAATAGTGTTTCCACTATAGAGAAAATAACTTTGAAACGAG
>NW_005054417.1:810111-818954 GCF_000277835.1 Geospiza fortis | reverse complement strand
CAGGTCTATTTAATCAAAACCCCAAAGGTTTAAATCTCACTCTATTACAAGAGCATTACTCGCCCAGACTTAATTACAGATTCCAGTTGGAGTATGACCCTGTCTGCCTCAAATCAGCAACTCAGATAAAAGGACAGCTTTGCAACATCATGTTTTTGGCACCTGAATCCTGAATGTGGCACAGCTGATTAAGATCAAATAAATGTTGACATGATGACCCTGTTACAGAAACAAAATGCCTTTCCAGTACTCTGGAACATTTACTTTGTGAGTGGTGTCTCCAGCAAGTAGCTCCATTTTCAGTACTTCTGATTGCCACTCTGAGAAATGTTTGTTTCCAAAGTTTTCAGATTATGGGTCATCTGTCACGACACTGAGTCCTTCAGGGAACTCAGCTTCAACAGAAGGCTTCAGAAGGAAAAGGAGTTACTTTTAAGCTGTGCCAGAAGTTTTGTGCTTGAGCAAGTGGAGACCAAGGAAAAGCATTTTTAGGAACAGACCTAGAGATGACTGAGCTGGCTGTACTCAGGTATTTGCAATTCAATGCATGGACACAGTTCAGCTCTATTTCTTGAATGTCTGAGGACCATGTTTCCACACACCCTATCCTGCAAAGCTCTGCATCAGAGGTGAACTGTGTACTGCCCTCTTGACAGAAACTATAAATTCAATAGGAGGCTACATGCCACAACTATGAATGTTTCAAATGGAGATGGCACAGCTTTATGTGCTTTGTTTCTGCCACGTGGAAAAGCTGTTGAAAATTTCTAGATGATCAAAGGAGACAGTTAATATACCTCTAGGAAAAGGGGGGGTGCTGAATCTGTACCCTGTTTTCACAGCCTGGAAGAAAAAAAAAATCAACCCTCCCTCAACTCTCTACTCTGATTGTTTAATGCAATGCTGTGATCAGAGTGCAGAAGTTTACAGAGGATCTTGTAAACAACTCTAGTGCCCGTGGATCCTAAATAAACCCCAGATCACATACGGGTTTTACATGTGGTATTTCATATGAAAGCAGAAATAATTTTTTATTTCCTCCTAAAATCAAATTAGCCATACCTAATAAGGGCCTGGAGAGGATGATCTTTCCTGGACTCCAGAGAGAATCAAAAGAAGCCCAGATCATGAGGGAAAAAGAGTGACTCTGGTACAAATTTATTTTCATTTTGCTGCTCTTTAGAGCATTGCCCTCTCTTTTAAATACCACTCCTTCCTCTTCCTGCACCAAGACATTTTGTTTGTTTAGAGATAAAACTCCTGAGCCCAGAGTACAAATACTGTCCTTAGGGTCTAAGTATGAATGTAATGACAAGCATGACTCTGGAAGATTACATCAGTTCATCCAAAAATGAGAAACACTGATGTTTTGTGGAGGGGCAGCAAGACTAATAATAGTTGATAGAATACTTTTTTTTCCCTGCAAAATCAAACTGTAATTCCTGCAGTGCATCAGAGATTAAACAGTAGGCAAATAGTCACATCTACTCTACAGTCTACAGCCTAGATGGGAAAAATGGCAGTTCAAATAATGTGCCTGTGTCAAATCATAGGGGAGTCTGACTATGAGCTTGCTGTTTTGCAGCCAAAATTAGGTTATATAGGCATGTTCAGATTTTGCCTTATTAGAGAATGTCCTGTGAGAAACATCAGAAAAAAACTGAACCTGAATAATCTAGACAAAACTGTGGCTTTGGGTTGGAGTGGGGTTTTTTATTTCGTTTTGTGTTAGTTTATATTTTGTTCATTTATTTAAATCAGTGCCTGGTCTACTCTTCAGAAACAGTTAAAGAAATAATTTCATATGGGTTGTTGGAGAGTATCTGTATAGCTTGACTGAGATTACAGTGAGAATCTAAGACTTCATCAAGTTTTTCAGCCTCCAGTCTTCTCTTCTGTGCAGAAATACATGGCAGAAGAGAAGACTGGTGACATCATGAAGTCTCTTTGGAAAGAAAGAACAATTTAGCAAAATCATTATTATAGACTGTAACACGTTTATGAACAGAATGTAATATAAGCTTTTTAATAATATTTGATGTAACTGGATTACCATCTCTTCAGTTTTTCATGGTTATCACTGAACACCTTCAATTTACATTCTTAAATAAATTACTGTGTAAATAAAATATGCTCAGAGATCTTGTATGCGAACAGTACTTACATTTAATTACAAATGATCTGGATATGTTTATAGGTGAAATACATTAAAACTGTTTACAGGAAATAAGCTCAAATAGCACTAATTTTGAAATCTAAATTTTCACAACAGTACTGAGAGTAGCTCAGCAATTTTTTTGAACATGCTTTTCAAAATGGAATTTGGAATGCAGTAGAAAAAAATCAAAGAAATGCCAAAAAGAGGGAAGCACAGAAGATGAAAACTCCATAGCAGGTTGGATCAATAAAATATTAAACTCTAGTTCTTAAATGTAAGTACTACACCATGTTGTAGTGTGGCTGTTCTTAAGTGTTAAAGCCCTTGTTTTCTAAAGGAGACAATAATAAGCATTTTTCTATTCAATCCACTCAAGATTTAGACATCGTGCTACAAAAGCGAACATATCTGACACTTCTTCTATAACTTTAGCAGTTGGCTTTCCTGCTCCATGGCCAGCCTTGGTGTCAACATGGATGAGAAGTGGATTGGTTTGTTTACTGCTTCGGCCCACAATGTACTGCAGGGTAGCGATGAACTTCAGAGAATGCAGAGGGACCACACGGTCATCGTGGTCTGCTGTGAGAAGCAGCGTGGAGGGATACTGGATGCCATCTTCTTCTGGCAGTTTGACATTGTGAAGTGGAGAGTACCTGAGAAAAACGCACAAATGTTTCCACATCTTTTTCCTCAAGACCCAACAAGAAGGCCCTTTCCTACTGAAACCATCACAGTGGCATTTGTTAGCACTCAGAATAGAAAAGTTCTCAGGTACATAAATCAGAATTGTGCTAGTGGCAACTGACATGCAATAGGGGCCACAGATCTCTGGCTCTGAAATGTGAAGCAAGTACATTTCTTTATTTCCAAGAGAGACATATGTGTACATCTCACTGGAATGTCCAAAATATCAGGAGAAGCCAGCAGGGAAACTGCAGCAAAACCTGTCAAGTCCATAGCAAGATCCACCCTGCTGAAAACAGGGACTCTCAACAGAAGCTGAGAAATTAATTAAGATCCTATTATGGTTTAGTGCCATTCAATTCCTACAAATAAATCCAACCCACACTGTATAATACAATTCACAATGGTGACTGTCTCTCCCTCATGGTAAAAAATACAATTTATATAGTGGTCCACTTGAGAATATTCTGTTGTAATAGCCTAAAAGAGTCATTATTCAGAAAGAAAACCTCACGAACTGTTAAAAGCTGCTAGGAGAACAAGGCCTTTGAAAATAGGACCATTTGATTCAACAGGACTTTGAAGATAGTCTGGTTCAAAACTGACTTGTAAGGGAATGCTGAACTCCCCAAATTCAGTGTGGGAAATGAAGGAATCACTAGAATAGATATTGATCATGACAACTGGAAACTGTTGAGCAGACTATGTGTTTTAACAAGCACAGAGAGGATTTGAAGGCACTCACTTGCGCAGCCATTCGAACTGCTCCTTACAGTCGGAGCAGCCATAGTCTGTGGTCCAAGCATGGCCGATGGTGTACTTGTGGAATTTCAGCATGTCCATCACTCCCACTTGGGCAATAGCACAGCCAAACAGGTCAGGGCGCTGATTGGCACAGGCAGCTTCAGTGGGAGAACAATTCCATTAGTATTCAGGTCTTAAAGAATTAAGTTCAACAGTAAAAGGTTCACTACCAGGTCGTACTGGGAGTAGGCTGTCAGTGAACATGAAGTCAAATAAAGTTTCAAGCAAAACTGTAAGCAAATACACAAATGGATAAAAAATGTAACTCTGAAAAATGGTATGTTCAAAAGAACTTAAGAACCATTTCTGTGCTCTTCAGACACCAAACATGTTGTTCTATGTAAAATGCCTTTCAAACTACCAAATTAGGACTGAAGAAGAAATAAACTTTTAAAGCACATGAGATTTTGAACTACTGAACTGAAGGTACCTAAACCATTCGCTGTTTAAACTTTTAATATTAGTTTCAAGAAAGAAAAGGGCATTAAGGATCAAAAGCTCTCCATTTACTGATGAAAGTTGTCTTCCATAATTACTATGTAAACCCATAAGAAAAGCGTTTTGTTAAAAGCAGACTGTTACAAAATCAGTGGAATAATGTCAAATTAACAAAGTGAATTGCTGCTGTATTTTCTTGTTTTACAATTTTTATCTTCCTACAACTGGAAGGGACAATTTCTTTAAGAATAATGCTTGCCTCATATATTTTAAAAACAACTGCAGTAGGCACATCAAGCTGAGTATTCAAGGTATAAGAATGGCAAGTGGGAGATCTCTCCTGTCAATTATTATCTGATGAACTAGTTACTTCAGTTTTCTCTGAGCTGGAGTTAAGCCATCTTATAAAAAAGCCATCAAAACACACATCCCCTGTAAATACAACTGTTTCCTCTCTTACTGTTTATTCAATTCAGTGTTTATCATAGCCTGTAAGTAAGTTCTTCAATTCCAATTCCTGTTTCTTGATTTAAACCTTTTCCCTGGTGATTTTACAAATTCCCCTGCCTTTTTTGAATTTTAAGAAACAAGAGCACTGAAATTTTCACTACTACAAGGGATCCCAGAATCCCTTTATTAATTCAGAACTATTCACTGTGCATCATGTAGGTATGATCTTTCCCAAATTATTCTTACCTCCCCGTTTTTGTCCGTTGTGAAAATGGATTGATTATCGCCACTCTTTGCCTCCTGCTAAGCATGACATTGCTATGACATGACTTTCCTTCCAGCTCAGCAAGGACTTTCTTTCACAGCTTTTGAAAATCCAAGAATAGCTCCTCACCTAGATCGCTGTTACAAGCCCCATATGCAGCCTGACTCCTTCAGCTAGCTCTAATACATTTGAAAGCTGCAACTTCAGCTGGCAGAATTCTTTCTTTTATGTCAGCTATTATTTATTGGTATTCATTTATTAGCTTGCCCATTTGAGAAGTCAGATTTACTCATCTGCAGCTTGTGGATCACCATGAACCATTTAAAACTTGGCATTACACTTGCCCCCTTCTGTTCCTCAGATATTCAGGCTTAGTAGCCTGCAATTTCATATCAGAGTTCACTTAGGATCCTGCATGTGCACCATCTGCTCCTGGCAACACACTACTTTTCATTGGATTGATTCCTTCCAAAGCCTTCCCTGCTGATGCTTCAACTGGAGTCAGCTCCCCAGATTATTCTCCATGAAGACAGACCCGTGCAGGGAACCCCCCACCCTCTCCTCAGGAGGGAACATCAATACAAACAGACCATTTAGATGTTCTGCTTTGCAATTAATTTCCTTTAATGCTCCTTTTACATCTCACTAACCTGCAAGTCCCACAGATCATCTGGCCAGCTTCCTGCCTCTGATGAGCATAGAAAAATGTCATTGCTAATCTTAATATTGGAAGCAATTTGCTCATCGGTCTCCTGTGGTCTGTCTGTCCCTGCCAAGAGTTTACACTACACCCTATTTTCTTCATTTAAACATGATTTTTACTTTCTTAAAAATGAAATTTTACTTCTGGTCATCTCTGATATGTAACTATGCTAGCTCTTCCTTATTTGTGAGTAATTTCCATAAGGTACATATAGTGCCTTAAAGAGATGCTATGTAAAAGATCTTTAGGTTTTAACCGAAAGAACAGATCCCTCCTCTTCAAGCTATTTTCTTTTATGAACATAAATTGTATTGTGGTAGGAACAAAAGCCAAAACAACTAGCATAACATTTTATTTTAATACTCTTTATTTCAGAGTGTCTCTTGAAGCACTGTCTGTTGCTCAGGATTTTGGAAGAAATTGCTCCTTGTAGTTCCTTACGTAGTTACTTCAGTGAGAAATCACCTATGGAGACACTCACCCATGCACACTACACCTTTTCAATTAGCCATAATAATTATATGCATCAATAAAGTATAATCTGGAACAAGAATTAATTTGTGAATTTTATGCCCCTGTACATAACTTTGAGCTTTAAAATTCAATACGAAAATAAGCCCTCAAAAAGTCAGAACTGGTTTTGTCTAGGCAAACATGAGAGGTCAAACACTGCATTTGGAGGGATGTTTTGAGCTCACAGTTGTGCTTGCTGTGCTCAGCTTGGGGATCACACTGCAGGACAAGGAAGTCTTGTTTTGCAGTTGAATGAGGCAAGACAAGCTCAGGGCTCTGCAGTCCTCAGAGTCACCTCCTGTTAGTCTGACTGAAAGGAAACAGTATTTTGGAAGAGTGACAATACTCTTCCTTGTCAGCTTTTTCTTCAATAAATAAGAACGAAGAAAATGCAGCAGTGGGTCTTTGAACCTACAGGATGAGTTATGATCTCTAATGTTGCATCAATAACTATTGCAAAATTTATTTTTGCTTTGATAAAAAAGACCTTATAAGAATTTCCTGAATTCACCTGATTCTACTCAGTCAAGGAAAATCCCCATCTGGCTCATCAAGAGCATGGAAATCCTGCTTGACTGTAATCTACCAGTAAATTCAAGGGAAGGATTCTAGCAAGATTTTTAGAGCAGGGAGGTCTAGATTCCTAACACCTGTCTCCTACCAGAATGATGTACTTCCTGTAGTTGTCACTTACTTCCCCTTACTGACACAGGAGCCCAGCTGAATAGTTCAGCCAGTAACCCAGGGAGTTTTATTACTGAAGCTGGGTAGGATGAATCTCATCCTGACTGAAGCTGAAGTCCACATAATGATAAAGAAGTATTTTCAGAAGCTATGCAATATATTCAAAGTTCAACTGCACTTCCAACTATATATTTAGGCCCAACATAAAACTGACTTGAGCAATGCTTGCATTCCCAAATGGAGTACAAAGCCTTTAATCCTTTATCATATTCACCCATTTCTATTTTAAATGCACAAACACCTTCTGCCACTTGTTATTGAGAAGCATATAAGCAAAAACCAGAATACAGCTTTACAAGTACTGGTTAATCAATCTTTAAAACAATTGCTTTTTAAAAATAATAATGCAGGTCTAGCCAAGATGGCTTAGACCAAAGATCCATATAATTCCAAATTCTGTTTCTCATGCTGGATGCTAATTCACTGAAAAAATAGAATAAAATTAATAGAGTCAGTATACAGCAGCTAATAAATACAAAAAGAAGAGCAAGCAGAGTGGGCCTAGGAAAACTGCTCATCTTCTATAATTCAGTGGTTTATGAACTTGAGGTGCTTTTTTTACCCCCTTCTCACATAAGTAGCTCAAATCTGTCATACTGTCACCTTTCATACTGCTTAAAAAAAGGCAAACAGACCCTGATACTATTACTTTGTGTCTCATTTTCCTTTCAAAATTGCACAACAAATCACCTTCTTTTTTTCTTGTTACTTTCAGATAAGGATCTTATTAGAAAAAGATTTTGTAGCTCCTAGACTGCTCAGAATATGAGTTCTTTCTGTGACAAGACTTCTGTTTAAGAGGAGGCTATTAATTTTCTTGAATTTAAGAACACAGCAGTGAATTTTAAGTGAACAAGATGCATTTGTAACAGACCACACACAGTTTCCCAATGCTACATAAATTAATAGTTCAGTGGTTATTTTGTAATGGTTAACCTGAAGAAAGAAAGATTAAAAAAACCCATGTTTTTTTAAACCATTCTTACTTTCTGTGCGATTCTACCACAGGGTTAGCTCTTACCACACAAAACTGTGGGGTTTTTCCAGAGACTGCAGAATTCCAATGTCCTATGCAAGCAGCAAATGAAGTACTACTGTACATATTTAACACCTGGTATACATAAATGCATTGACATTCTGGCAGCTTTTGACAGGCAGATCTCATCAATTTTTGTCTTGATTACTTTAATAAGCCCAGCACCAAATCTGGGAAATAGACAAGCAGTTCTTACCAACTAAGAGGCCCCCATTTGAGCCTCCATTAATAGTCAGCTTCTTTGGGGATGTGTAGCCTTCCTTGATGAGGTATTTGGCAGCACACTGAAAGTCATCAAAGCAATTTTGTTTGTTGGCCAAGATACCACCTAGCAAGGAAACAAAACAAATCAGTTGATACCATAAAATCCTTTTGATACCATCTCTTCAGAAAAACATGTGTCCAAAAATACCTGGGAACAATTCCAGTTTCATGAACATTTTAATAATTGATGCTGCTCACAAAAACAGCGAAAATGAAAGATTCTGTCAACACAGAGAGGCTATAAGATGGTTCTGTCAATACCTCTGATGCTTTCAGAAACTCTGAATAATACATACCTATACTGCAGAGTGAGTGCCAGGTAATGTTCCTAACCAGTGAAAGGAAAGCTAAAAGCTTTGCACAGCAGAATGTATACAAAATGACCACAGTACAACACACTTGAGGTTTAAGCTAATGGGACTTTAACATCATTAAACTCAGTGACAGTTTCTTAGGGCAATAAAGATTCAGCTTATAAAATAGGCTATATAAAATAAGCACTTCTAATTTCCTGGATATATAATATGTGGCTGGTAATTTACTTTTTTTTCCTTTTAGTTGTTTTCAAACCAGATGATATAAAGCTATGGTCAAAAAGAGACTTCAGAGTTCCATCTTGCTTTGAAATTTTATTAATTAATTTTCAATATGGAAATGCTTAAGATACTGCCATCATGTTGAATGAAATTCCAAATATCATCCTATGTATAAGGGAACAAATAATGACAGAAAATGTTGGTTCTGATGATATCATTGAGAAGGCTTCTAGGTCTGAAAAAAAATT
>NW_005054417.1:787636-810090 GCF_000277835.1 Geospiza fortis | reverse complement strand
ATCTTTGAATTATTTTAATAGAAGAGTATCAGCTTAGAGAACGCACAGTTGTCCAAATCTTGCTTGTTTGGCAAGAGACTAAAACTAGATCCTCCTCAAACATTACCATACCTAAAGACCATGGTAATCTCAGCCAATTAAATGCTAGTAAGAAAAGGGAACTAGGAAGAAAATCCTTGCATTCCTGTAGCAAAGGCAGTGGCCCAGCCAGGCAAGTGGGGCTTATAGGATGCAGAAATGGAAGTCCAGTTTCTTCTGCTTTCTTTAAAAGCTGCATGTTTATTCCAAGCTTATTACCTAAGGTTCCCCCTATGGTCCAGGAACCTTCAGGACAATTAATTTTACCCTAAATTAAGTTAGAGCTACAGTCTTGAGATGTCTCTTTATCTCCATTCTCCATCAAGTGATCCTTAGACAACCAGTTTACAATGGTTTTGTAAAACCATTTAAAAAACCAATAATTTTGTAAAATCTTTGTTTCTGCGTCACAGAAGTTTAGCAAGGTAAGTCTGACACTTAGTCATAAACATCTGGTAGAATTGGAAGCAGTACATTTGTAAGTTTTTGTGGTTTTTGTTGTTGTTTTTTTTTTTTTAACAAATACACATCATTCTTGTATTACCAAGACCGTTGAAGACAGACATACTGGGACAACAAAAAAAGTCTTTAAGTATGTGGCAATAAAGGCAAAATAAATCCTACTCCTTGCTCAAAACACCAGGCTGGTGTAAGGTCAGAATCCTGTTTATAAAATTAAACCTAAGCAAAAAAACCTTCTGTAATTGCTTCTGGAATTAAAAAAGAACAGATACATATTTTATTTCAAACTGCAATAAAAGACTTGGGTCAAAATCAAGCAGGAAATAGGTGCATCAAAGAAGCATTATCATATTAAAATAAATTTTATTAAAATCTACTACAAATCAATCTCCAAATTAAAATTAATGAAGGATACTTCATCTTTAGCAATAATATCCTGTATCTGCAAGCACAAACAGCTTCTATTTATGAAACTATTACATAATTAACTCAATTGTGAGGAAATGACCCAGACAAATAGTTACCACAGATGAAATAGTAAAATCAAGATGCAATGATCTGGAAATACCATTTTGTCTGATAAAAAGATATTATGGCTCACTGCCATGGCAAATTGCTAGATCATAAGCACCATTGTTTTGGTACATTTGCCTTGCTGACAACATTCCCAGCAACTTATGCACCAGATTCTTGGAATATGAGTGAAGTGTCACCATTAAATAAGGATAGGTATGTTCCTGAGATGAGAAGGACTTTTCCAAGCTTTTTCCCCTGGTGGAGGAATGTGGACAGTCAACAATAAGGCAAGTGGACAAAGACAATTAAATGATTAAGACAAGATGGGAAAAACATGGACTGAAATACATCAAAAGTGTTCAGAAAAGGGGAAAAGAGATTGACAGCTTTTCAGTGTTTGACTGAGTTGCCCTGTGGCATGACAGTCAGATTAAAGAAAACCCTAAAAGGTCAAATGATTGCCTACCAGCTGGATCACCCAAGAGTTCAGAGAGGATGATGTGAATGCACTTCTGGAGCTGATGGTTTTCATATGAACTTCAATCACAGAATCACAGAACCATTTAAGTTGGAAAAGACATTTAAGATCATCAAGTTCAACTGTTAACTCAGCACTGCCATGTCCCTAAGACACATCTATGTGTCTTTTAAATACCTCCAGGGACGGTGACTGAACAACTTCCATGGGCAGCCGGTTCTACTGCTTGAAAATCCTTTTGGTGAAGACATTTTTCCAGTCATATTCATAAATTATTTTTAAAAAAAAAGGTCTATTCATAAATTATGCAAAAACAATACAGAAGAGTTTATACTCTGAACTCTAAGAGTTCACACCTTCCATAAAGTTCTGCAAACTTTTTTGTGTGTGTGTCAGTGTTGCTGTCTTGGGGATTTAGAATTGGGAACCTGCAATAATGAAAGAGGTAAGTGAAAGCAAGCCAGGTCTTTTGCAATAGGCAGACATTTTTTGTAAGATCAATTCAATATAAATAGCTGCATTTTCCTGTGTTTAACTCCAGGGAACTTGACATTGCTTAAAAAACCTCAATGATTTTGTTGGAAAATACTGTCTTTATACAAAACTGTTTTTAAGTAGGCTGCAAAAATGAAAATAATCTAATGAAAACCATCAAATTAACACTGGACAACGTACAGATCTAACATGTAAGTATGGAAAAAGATCTACTTTTGTGCAGAATAAGTAAAATGCAAAAGGAGACGTGAGCACAGGAGAAGGAGTGAACAGAAAATGTTGCAATTTTCATTACTAAGCCTGCAGTTTTGTTCCTGTGCTTTGACTGACTTACCTTTGTGCCAGGTCTCTCCATATTCGCCCCCGCCCCTGATGTTCGCCACTGCCAGAACTCCTCCCAGGTGTCGCACAAAAATAAGTCTTGACACGCTGAAAAAGCAAACAGATAAGAGGATTATTTTTATTTTCCAATTTTTATACACCTACCACTTCTGCAAAAATACTTTGAGGGAAAGATCTCTCCTGAAGTCAATGATGAAATTGTGAATTAAGTCCCTCTTGATGGCGTACCTGAGTAGTCAGGCTTTTCTGATGGTTATCCATGGAAATGAAACTCCCAGCAGCTTTAGGAGAGGAAGGAACCAGTGCTGGTCTGTTCTTCCTCCCTTAGTTCTGCTCTTCACAGGAGAGTGGCCAGTGGTTTGGCCTAACAGATGACCACTCAGAATGTGTCACCATTTACAAAAATTATCTTCAAAGCCTGCAGTCTAGTCTAGTCTAGTCTAGACTACAGTTATGCAATACCACTGGACCTCCATAGCTTTCTGAATTGTTCCTCTTTTATGGGACTTCCACTTCTACAGAGAGGAAAGGAAGATTTAGCCCAAAGGAAGAAATTAAAGAATTAAGACTTAAGATCAGCACTTGATTTTTGTTTATGAGCAAGTATATTCAACCTAACTTCTGCTTAATTTACTTCTTTTGGACCTTTGCAATACTGTGTTTGCAAAGAAAAATTCTGTATCTACCATTCTTTTGTGCCATGGTCAGCAGTCAAGTCAGCAGCTGGCCAATCCCATTCTTACTCATTTTCTTCTTACATTGCTAAATACAAGACAAATAGTATAACATAAAATTATAGGTTCTGCCTCCCCTACTATCTCCTGAAACTGTCTGAAAGCAAAAATAGCATATTGTTTTAAAATGTCAAATTGCAAAAGCATCAAATATATTACTATCTTTTTTTTTAAATGGACTGAAGTAATCAAATTATATTTAACAATTAAAAAATGTTAATTGTTGATCTGTTGAGGCAGTAGCTTAACATCGCCGAAGCTGCAGAAGGCCAACCACACATAAGCAAAGGAGACAAGTAAAAAAACAATTCTTTTTTTTTCCCCTCTAGTATGTTTAAATTTCTTATTTACCTAAATTCTTTGCTCACCCAGAAACCACTGTCTACAGAAAATAAATTTGTTCAACCACAAGGGCAAGGGCTGTGTCTTTTTACCTTTAAGTCCCACTGCTGTTTATCAGAAATGGTTTGAAAAATGGCAGTCTTACAGTGTGTCTCCTGTGGATGTAGTATCACAACAGGTGAAGTTTTCATACCTCCCAAAGCAATTACTTATGTACTGGCACATGTTCTTGAGAGTATATATCAAGGAGTAAGGAAATAAAAAGGAAAGCACAAGGATAACTGGTAAGAGATTTCTGCATTTTCATAACCATCAAAGGAAAAGCTTCCACCTAGGTTGGTTATCAGATGGCTCAGGAGCCATGAATTATCTCAGCTTCTGTACAATGAATTCTTAAGACCATCACTGCGAATTTCACTTTCCTTAGATTGCTGTGACATGCTGTTTAAATGCAAGATTGATATTCTATAACCACATTGTGCACAGGTCAGAGAGTATTATCACTCTGTCAAACTCCAGGACTCTTAATTTCAACAGGTTACTACATAGTTAATGTGGAGTAACCTGACAGGAGGTTGCCTCATGAGACTGTGGCTTCTTAATTTTTGGTATGTAGAGTCACAAAACCTTCCAAAACAGTCTGCACTCCTTTTCCCTGTCTACCTCAAACTTTGGACCTCTTGATCCAAATTTACTTGATTCCCTAATAACCAGAAGTAGCAAGTAAGAATTACAGGTAAGGTAAGAGCTTGCTTCCCAAACATACTGCCTGAGAATACTTTAAAAAATAAGATATTCCACAACAGAGTCCACCTCTTCCATCTGCTGAAAGAAACTGTGCCCATCTGAAGGATCATGGTGAGTCAGGACCCTAACTTGACCAATATTTTGAGTATTTGTAACAAACCTTCTCAAAGTTTTTCTCTTGAACTTTAGGTTCAAGGAACGAGGTTTTATAAGTATAAAATCCAAACTTATTATTTTTTAAAAAGTGAAAATGCCAAGTAATTAGACAGCACAAAGCTCAAGTTTCACACACAACCCTATTACTGCCTGCTGTGTTTTTCCAGGTGGATTCTTGCCTCCAGATTTGATTTCAAGTCAGCTTGGTGTCTGAGTCACAGCAAACTGCCCAGTCAACCTGCATGGCTATGAAATGTCTCATTCTGCAAAACAAAGTCTGGCTCCCTGCTCTTCCCGACAGTCTCTGTAGCCTTTTGCTCATTGTCCCTGTTCTTCCTTCTCTCCTGGAAGCAGGGTAAAGGAAAGGGCAACAGGGTCAAGATGGAGTCAGTGGAGGGATCAGAAGATGGTTCCCACCATGGAGAGCTCCTTCCAGACCCTCTAATCGCTCTTTAGGAGCATAAAACAAGAAATAATAAATCAGATATTGTTTTTTACAGTAGAGAACAATATGAGGAGCTGTACTTCACAGTCCAAGAACACCTCCCCAGAATTACTGATCTGCTGTGAGGTATTAGAGTTGACAGAAAAATGCAGGCTAGCGCATGGGTGATGGGGAAGAAGTCCTGAGCCACTGGACTTGGTTGCTTTTTAAGCTTTTGTGGAGTTGAAGAGGGCAGTAACAGAATAAGCAAAAGGAGTAATCCTCCACTCTGCACTGAGGGCTGCTCTCTTGCCTGACCTTTCTCCAGGCTCACAGTCTCTCTTTGCTTAAAGGCTGGGAACATCCTGGCAGTGACAAGCAATTTCACAGCCTGCTACACAACCAGCCATATTCCAGGATGACTTAGAAATTGCTTCTCCTGTACCCACGCAGGCACACACACAACAGTGAAGGGAAACATCTTGGTTCCTACAGTGTAGTTAGCCAAATCTGAGGCATCAGTGGTGGGTTTGTGATGGCATTTCCCCAGCAGCTCTGCCAAGCCACTGGTATCAGCTCCATCAGCCTTCACTTGCACTTTCTATGTGGGCTGTATAATTAATGACAGTGCTCTAGCAAGCACCATCTCAAAATGCCACCAAATTAAGCTCCCCAGTCCAGAAAAGCATATGAAAAATGCATGCTTGCATTCAAAAATACACCACTACTGTAACTGACTTAATGACTTTGGCCTATCATTCTTGCTGTTATTTCTGGATCCTGTAGCCTGTTGCTTTGTTTCTATTGCTTTCAGTGAAAAAGATTTCTTTTCATTTTTGATATGAAAAGGAACATCAGCTTGTGAATTAAACAGAAATAAGTTCCCCAAACTAGAGAGCTTGTTCACACTAATGGGTGTGAAATACCAGTAAGAAAATACTGTACAGGCTGGAAGACATACAGGACAGAATTGAAACACTGGAAAGGAGAAGATGGAATGCTTTGTGGAAAGCTTTAAGAGTCTTAAGTTTAAGTAAAAAAGCCTAGGAATTTTTTGTTTGTTTTTTTTTAAGGCAAGCTGATTCCTACTGGTTACATTTCCATGGCTACATCTCGGCTCAGAATCAGGTGAGTGATGTAGCAAGCCTCAACCTTGGCCATCCTGTGGCTGCTTTCTAGCACTCATGCCTGTGGTCATAAAATAAAACAAAAACCAACCAACCAACCAACCAACCACCACCACCACCACCACCACCAACAACAACAACCAAACAAAAACCCAAACCAAAAAAACCCACCACCCGATCATGGTGTTGGGCTGTGGATGGAACAGCACCTGGATTTGGGAACTCCTTGTGCAGTACTGCAGAATGTAGTAACAGAGATGGAGTAAAACATGAGTGGAATCTGCCAGGTAAAGGGTGAACTGGACATCCTGCCCTTCTGACATAAATTCCCTCTTACAATTTCCTTTCCCTGATTTTGCCTGCCTACTTTTGGGACACATTTCCTCACCAAGTACTCAATTCTCAAGTTATTAGTCATAAACATGTATTTGAAGGCTTTGGCTTTTCTTTTTTTTTTTTCTTTTAGAAAGAGAAAGCTGAGAAATCTTATCTTGATATTACAGGGAGAGAGTAAGGAGGGAGGTGTGGCCAATCATGTTTTATTTACATTGGCAGTGGGATAATATATTTTGATCTGGAGGTCACTGATAGTTCTCTGAGCATTTACTTTTAAGGGACTGTTACAGAGTCATATTCTTAATTTATGAACTGTATAATGAAGGTTTCACAGGGTTCAGGAAAATATAGGTCACTGCTCCTACCTCCCATCTTCCTGTCTTCTAAATGTCAGCTGCACCCTTTTGCTGCTGTTTGCTGGACTCCTACAAGAATCAATTTTTAGCTTGCCAAAATGGCAGAAACCCACCCACTCCGTTTTGCTGGGATAGTTTTCTGTCATTCTGGCGAGGTAAATCAGCTTAGCAAAGGCTCCAGCAAGCACTAGGGCCAATGGATGGGAGGTGGAAGTAGGTACTGTAAAATACCTTCTCCTTCTGCCAGCAACCAGCTCTGCAGTATGTGAAATTTTACCTTAAATCAATAGATATGTAATATTCATTTTACATTCTTTAAAAATGAAAACATGGTAAGTTTTATAACAGTTCTCAGCATCTACAATAAACTATAATAAATCAGTGTTTAAACCTAAGTAAAAAAGAATTTTGAAACTATGCTAGTTATATAATTGTGTCTCTCAAGAACCAGAGGAAATTAGAAGTGTAGCTTTATAAGGCAGATAAAAAGCTTACAAATAATCACGGAGTACAAGATGGGAGGTCCATTGTTAGACAAGGTGTTTGCTAAAAAGGACAAGAAACTGTAAATGCTATTCAGAAATACAATCACAGCAAATAAGAAAGGCAAGCACTATACAGGATTTCTTGAAATGTGCTAACTCTGAAGCAAGACTGGTAGCACCTAAACTTGATAGGACTGTTTTATAATAGATTATTTTTCTGTAGTGAGCTGCTCTTCTGCTTCCTGAAAAACTGTTCTCTATTCAGCCCTTTCCATTTCTGCTTTCCTCTGCCTCACCTAGAAGCATTTCTTAGGTATTCAAGCACTGCCTCTTGGCAAGTCTATTCAAATTACCTTGCTTAAGAAATAAGCCTTTTCTTTAGAGAGATCATCTATGCAATAAAGCTTATGGCTTTTGAGAGCTACAAAGCCTGATCTGAACACAGCATTTTTGGTTTACAATGTATTGCTTTGCATTTGAGAGGACAGTATCATTTGTGTCTCAAGACACAGTCCTCTTTCCTGATCATATGGGCCACAGAAGGATTTTTTTTCCGATGTAATCTCAAAAGTATAGTATGAAAATGCAGCCAAATTTTAATTATTTACATTAAGTTAGTCAAACATTTGATGTTCTATAATATTTAGACATAGGTAATTGTTTCACTTGGAATAAAGAAAATTTCCTATGGTATTAGTTCAGCAATGGGCTCAAATATTTCCTTAATATCTTTGTCCATGTTTTTCTGTTGAACTCAGTGACAGAGCAAGAAGAGGTTAAGGTGTAATCCCAAGGGCAGGGTGACTGCTGTAAACCACAGGAGAGCAGAGCACTTCCCTGCTCTGACATAATTTCTTCTGTGAGCCTGGGTAAAATCCTCGAATTCTGAACTAACAAAGCAGACAAATGATGCCTGGGCAGCCCTTATTTTGCTTCTTAGGAACCTGAAATGCATCCTGTCAAAATCAGGGTGACAGCTGCTAATACCAGATACTTCAGAAGGTGTGAATCACCCTGCTTACCTGTAGCTTGGTGTAATCGATATGTTGAAGCCTCCATATCCATACAAGAAGGCAGGATGAGAACCATCTAATTTAATTCCTTTCTTGTGAATAATAAACATTGGGATCTTAGTGCCATCTTTGCTAGGGTAGAAAACCTAAGACAAGAGAAAAAGAAATACAAAATGCTCTTAGTGCTGTAACTACACAAGTGCTGTCAACAAGAAGCAGAAGTGACCATTTCTATGGGGTCTGAGGGTAAAACCTTCTGAGCAACTTGCACTAATTGCCCGGGTCAGGTTCAGTACTGGGCATCACCTGCTTGGTTGCTTAGCAGCTCTGGAAATTGTATCAAAAAGAGACAATACAAAGGGTATGATGGTATCACCTTTAGGTATCTTATCCTTCAATTCTACACACAAGAGGGTTTAAGAAAATGTTACAAAAAGAATACAGGTCTCTTCAAGGGAAGACTGTCAAAACACAAGGGCTGCATGGTCCATCACATGTGAAAGGAGCTGGCACAGAGAACAAATAGAACTAAAACCAGATTTCCTGCACAGATGAATTTACCAAGGCAAGTCTGTATCCAGCAAAAGTGGACTAAGCATTGCCCAGTCTTTCAGGCTGTCTCAGAGACACTTCAACCTCATCAGGGTGGTAACACGAGCCATGACAGAAACTTTTGTAACACTTTGGTGCATTTTCAGACATTACTAGGCAACTAGAACCTTGCAGAATCCCCAGTCCATCAAATAATACAACTGAACTGCTCACTGGCTTTCTTCTTGAAAGGAAACCAGCTCCTGAAACACAAAGTATCATTATAGCACATGCTTTCATACATCTTTCGATTGCTGCCACAGCACTGTGTGAGGTTGAAAGCTGAACTCCACGTACACAAACATAGACAGCAATTGTTTAACACAGTTCCCACATCTTCTTGTTTTGATGCATGTCTCTGCCTGCATAGTCTAATTTGGGATCCACTGTGTTATATTTTGCCAATCAAGAAAAACACGTGGCTGTGAATGCAGTTTATTGCTTGTCCTAAAATTCTGGCTGATTCCTTTTCACTGCCTTGCTTTAACATCGCTGCAGCTTCGACTCTAATTAGAACAAAAATGTAGTAAATGAAGAATGACACAGTCTTATGATTTGGTTGCATGTTTACAATCTCTGCTTTTAAAGGAAATAGTCCTACAGTGATTTGTAGAGCACATGATCAACAGGTTCTATTTTTACAGCATATGAACCTCATCAGTAATATGAACCTATGCAATGCATTTATTCTGAGCATTGCCTGTAATGTGAAACATGTAAATCCACATGGCAGAAAACTAAGTAATCACATTTAATTTTAGTTTAATCATTGCTAAAGAAATATGAGAAATTGCAAATGAAATCACATCTACCTCCAAAGGCTTTACCAAAACCTCAAGACATATTACAGATAAGAATTCAGTATTTCACAGTGCCCACAGCAGATGAAAGAAACCCAACAAAAGACCCAAAAGCCTAAGGGTGTTTCTACACAGATAAAATCACTGTTTCCAACTGCCATAACTGTATCTTAACTGACCAAGTGCTTGTCAGAACAGTAGAGTATAATGGATTTTTACTTTAAATAGTTACTATAAATGAGTAAAATAACTGATGAACAGGAGAACTACTGAGGCTGATGATGAGGATTTCCAGAGACTCTTCCCTAAAACGTCATCTGCCAACTCCAGCTGTTGCTGGAAATTCTCAGGAAGCAAGCACGCGGCCTTTCCATATTTCCAGAAACTTACTGCAGTTGGCCAGTCCTTTCCTGATGATTAAAGTATGCCACTAACCTTACTGCTGGTATCTGAATGAGGACTTTATCTTTTATATAACAACTCCCTGAAAACTGACTTCTGTAGAGCTTTTATTGTCATCAGTTAAGATAAAATAACATACCATTAAATGAAATCTCAACAGAAAAAAAGACGCATGTCAAGCTGCATGTCATTGCTTAAATTTGCAATTTAAGTGTTTTCAGTACTATCTTTGCTAAAATAATTCTTACCTCTCCCTCCAAGAACACACGAGAGAGGGGGTAGAAATCAATTCAGTGAGACACTAACATATGTGAAGCCATTTAAGCTTCTCCAAATAGATTATTTTCAACAACTGATTCAATCTCACCTTTAAATTAGCTGTTATCTCTGAAGCAAGTCCAATCATTTATTCATGTAACCAATAAAGGGACGTGGTTCTATCTCAAAGATTAAGGTAAACTGCAAAGGGCAAGCCCTAAAAAGAATTTCCCAAGACAGTGTTTCATGCCTAACTTTAGATCCTGTCAGCTTTTACAGTGCTAAATGCTCATAAAAGGGTACTACCTTTTCCTGTGTTATCACAGATAGGAGAGATCCACTTGTGCCATTTACATTCTATTACTCATTGTTCATATGATTTCCAATAACGTCTCAAGGCACTAAGGTCAGCATATATAAGAAGAGGACAAGTTAGGAAAATTAATTTGAAGGGAAAACGATGGAGAAAAACACTTCAGAAATACTATTATGAATGCTGAAACTCACCATTCAAAGAGGGACATGCTAAAAATAAGTATCTTCAGCCTTTAGGAATGCAAGAGCAATGCTGTGTGGTTGACAGGGCACTCCTGCTGTGTGCAGCCCTTGGTGCTATTCTAGGACCACAGTGCTGGAGCAGCAGAGCAGCCCTTGAATAGCTGTAACTATCAGTCTCACTCCAATGTCCCGGTGCCACATGGCAGTGGGGTCTCAGGGCCAGAAACACTTTCAATTCAGATGGCAGAGCCTGAAGTATACATTTATAGCTTCTAGTCTACTTATTGTGATGGAAGGAAAAAGCAACACTGTTTGCACAGTTACTCATTGCTACAAGTTACATCAAAATTAAGCTACATAAGCGAAACAGAGCCCAAGCTTAATCATTCTTCTTTAATGCATACATATGTATTTATAGAGTGGCGTGTTACTTTCTTTTGATTTTTAAACTTAGCATTTGAAAGCAATTTAGACTTCATTTTCACCAGAAAAAGACAATGGATGTTTAGTCAAAGACAGTTTGCAGAGTAAGTTTTACAAGCAAACGCAGTTAATAGCTCTGTGCTCTGGCTTGTACATTTACTTAGGGGTTAAGCAGGATAAAAATGTTCAATACATTCATTCCTGGGAAGGTCTTTGTCCTCTTAGTTATCATCTGCTTTAAATGTGTAGTATTTATATTAGGTGAATCTCCACTCAGGAAAGAGGGGAACTATCAGCAGGCATTGTAGACACAGACCTAAATTCAGAAAGGTTCTATATTTATCTACCTCTGCCTCTGCAATGACAAGAAGCATCCTCTCCATCTCAAGTCACCAAGAGGCAAAACTAAGTATTTTAGAAAACCAAAAGGTCTGAAAAACAAAGGCTGTAGATGAAGTTTTTCTTTCATTTATCTACAGAAATAACATAGCCAGACATTGATACAGAAGTAAAAATAATTTCGGCAATCATCCAATATGCACTTCTCTTGTAAATATGAAATCAGTACCTTAGAATATTAAAGAAATTGACACAATCATCCCAATAAAGAAATAAAACTAATCTGTCTGCATACTCACATTGCGCCACATAACTAAAAATACCTAAAATTACTGACATTGAATAGAAATTCCAATTTTTAAAAATTAAAAACCTCAGCAACTTCTGAGTATTTAGTTTTACATTTTCTCCCTTTCAGAACTATTTTATGTGTTAATATAATGGAGAGATTAAAAGATGTATGTAATTATAATTGTTTGGGCAAGAAAAGTGCACCTGAACTCATGTTGCTTTTACAAAACCTAAAATCCTTCTACACAAAAACCAACCCCAAACCTTTACACATTTAAAATTCACCTTCTAAGGTAAGATTTAACACAGGTTTTGAAATGCAGCTGTAAAACACATATCCAAAATACTCTTGTCCATTTGGGTCTAATGTATATATTTTTTGAACTGTTAACAGTATCTGAATGTTCACAAATCTTTTATAATTTGCCTGACTTGCTCATTAATGGTAAAGCATTAAAATCCAGTCAAAAAGTGATTAATTTGTCTTGTCAAGAAAGAGCTATGTCCTGTAGACAAAACATGAATTTTATACATGACTAGAAACTTTAATTTCTGAGACTTGAAAACACCCCCTAAGTCATAGCAGGCTAATTATTCATAGGAAGCCAATAGTTATTCTAATAGTATCTCTCCCAAATTCTCTTTCAAGATTAGGTATTACATACCAGAAAGAGCAATTGTTTCCATGTCTGTGTGTGCTTGATCAAAACCAGGTAAGAATCACACTTGTCATTAACTGACATCCTTTGTGTGAAATGCCAAAATATTTTACAAAGAGCAACTAAAATGGCATATAAATCAAGCTGGAATGTTCCTTATTAAAAAATCATGTTCAATAATTTAGGTTTATTAACACTACAACAATGCCTTTAAAATAATTTTTCCAGTATGTCCTATACAGTTTTTCTGAGATAATTCCTTTTCATTTGAAACAAACACAGGATTTGGCAGTTTTGTGGGATTTAGCAAGTTTTTCTACTTCTAGGTAAGAGCAGCTGCCCTCACACACTGCTGCAGCCACCACAAAGTTACAGACAGCACTGGGGAGGCAAAACACACTGTTCAGTCCCAGCAACCCCTGGCACAGGGGCTACAGGGAATGACTACTTGGAACTGAGCTTCGCATAAAGTATTCCCCTTGTTAAGTGAAGATTTCTCATCACACACCATTTGTGTTTTGAGACTTGGGGAAGAAAAGTATAAGGAATTCACAGTAAATCACATAACTTTGCTCACATTTTGCCAAATGTCACATATGCTTTGTTAAATGTTCACTGTTTTAAAAATCCCACACCAGTATCTTTGAAAGGTGACTGGAACAGTAAACTTAAAGGAATAGTCCCTAGAGAAAGCCTTCCTTCACAGATGGTGGCACCAAAGTTTTCAAACCTATGTTTAGGTACAGAGATAACAGTGCCAGAACAATGCCAGATAGCAACATCTCCCACTGACAAGTCCTAACACTGGGTGCTTCAGGAAGGCAAGTCACAAAGACCCTGCCCTCACACAAGCAAGTCTGAACAGGCAGTGCTGGCAGGCAGGGAGAAATCCTCTCCTGAGATGCCAGGGCAGAAAACTCACTGATTCAAGCAGAATCATGTGCTGCCTTCCCCAGCATCTGTCCATAGCCCATTCCATCCCTCATCACCTCTGATCTTACAAAACAGACACTAGTCTGGGGTTAAAGATCACAGTACATCACAAGCAAAACTCCCCATTTATTGCAGCAGGGGCATGGCCACACGCTCTGGCAGCCAGCCAATGGCCACACGTAAGAACAGCTCTTACTAAACACCAGTTTTTGTATTCTTATATAGAACATGAATCAGAAGTCAGGAAAAATAACAGAGAACTGTTACCACTACAGAGCAAATCTACAGGATCTGAGGTTTCCTTTCTTCAGAGGGGAATCCTCATCAATCTTCTTTAAGCCTCTTAAATTAGCTTCAAAGCAATTCTGTGTGGGTTGCAAAGCTTGCTTAACACTGAGCTGGAGAGAGGCCAAAGTAACTCAGTACAGTAAAAATTCATGCAGGTAAAACCCAGAAAGAAGGACACCCACCACAGACATTTGCAAATGCACTATGAAAATAATCAAGAAACTGCTCAGAAGAAATTGTTTCACCACCCACCCACCCACCGGCACAAAAAGCAGACTCATGCTGACAGAGGCAAAGTGCCAGGAGATGGTCTTTTACAGGAAATGTCTCCTTGCTACTAAGTTCAGCTGCCTAACTAACTGCAGGGAGGTATCTCACAGGGTGGTGGGAGGATGCAGGGGAAGACAAGAGAAAAATACAGGTGAAAGATGAGAAATCCTGCAAGACTTGCATGGCAGAAACTGCTTTTAAATCACTCTTTTCTAAATAAGTAAAAAGGTATCATCCCCCTTACATAAAGCATTAGTTGTAAATGGGATACAATGAGATCCCCACACACCTTCTACCTTCTGGAGAGAGGCTTCTTGCCTTTTCTGTTTATCCTCTGCCCCTTCAGTGCAATCTCAGAGCTTCCTGCAGCAGAATAATTTAAATCTGCCAAGTACAGTTATTCCTCTTCTTTCATCAATTTGTCTTGAAGATGACTTAGTGTACAGTGAAGAGACAGACAGATATGAGACAGATAAATTTACCTTTTCATTTAAATATACACTGTAGTCATGTTAAACAGAAAAATGTCCCAGGGGCCTTTGTAAGTTACAGTCTCTTTTCTGAATTACCTCTGTGTTTATGCATTCAGGAAATGTACTACTGTGAAGCAGTATAGCATGAGACAAACAAAGGGGTGTCTTGATGGAAGTAGCACACCATTATGAATAAAATCATAAATAACAGCTGCTGGCTAGTCCATTTTCTTTCATTAAATCAAGCTTTACTTCACTCAGGAAACTGCTTTGACAAGAGACAACTCACTGCAGTAGTGTGTAGGCATTAGAAAATAAACACCATTCATTTTTACCATGCTGGAAATCAGTTCAAATTGTAATGAGAAACACTCCAAGAACAAAAATGTAAAGGGAACTTACCATGGGGTAAGCAAGAGGAAGAACTTACTTTTTGCAAGCTACTTCACAATAACTATTCTTATTTGTGGTTTTATGATGTGGTAGATGCACACAGCCAATCTGACACGCTGAGAGATGAGAAAGATACATTCACTCAAACTAGCTAGTAACTAGCTAACTACCTAACATTCACTAGTAACTAGCAACTAGAATTAGTAACTGATTCATCTTCCCTGGTTTTGACTCCATCTTGCTTCAAACCTTCTTGGTCATCTCAACATAGCCTCACTGCTGAGTGTTCACAAGCTTCAGGAAAATGATACAACTACTGTTGGGTTTTCTCCCTAATGTTGGGGCATCTACACTGTTCAGGTGCTCAAATTTCACCTGTAAGTTCATACCCAAAAATTCTTGCACAGAGAAAATTCAATCTTGAAAATGGGGATGTCAAGTGTCAGCTTGTGTCAAAGCCTCAAGAGGATCCATGTATTTGCTTACACGGCCAAGAAGCTTTGTTCAGGACTTTCAATGGCCAGGCAATTTCAGAGGGCTCTGCTCTCTCTTCCTTAGAGAATCAGGCCATGTCTACTGATGTCAAGTTGGGTATCCAAAATCAGAAGCGCTATAAATCACTAAACACCTACAAAAATTCTGCATGTGGCTAGTAGAATATTAAAAAATTCATCAATGCTTTTTGGTTTGAAAGAAAAGAGATCTAATACACCAGACAATGCATGTTTCAAAATCAGTTCCGAAGCACTTTCCTGTGAATATTTATTCTGAAGTATTTACTGAAATAAACAGGTCATTAAAAGTACTGTGAAGCAGTTCCATATGCATTTTCTCACTCAAATTATAGCTACATATAATTTACTTTCTGAGATAAACTTGAATTTAAAGTCACTCATTTGCACCCCTACATGATTAAAAAAAAACCCAAAACCAAAATGGTAGGAGAAGGGGGGAAAATCCATTGAGAATGGTCAAGGAAAAACTAAAGTCCTGTAAAATACCTGGGATGCTAACTTAGAAAAAATAATTCTAAGGTTCAGATGGTATTGATTTCAAGCTTCCTGTGGAGACAGTACTATTGTTTTCAGATTTGTAGCAGTCATTTGTACAATGAAGAAAAATCACTTATTGAGTAGCAAGAAGCAGAAGAGAAGTATGAGTTTTCATGCATTATTGTAACAATGCTTAGGGAAAAAATTATTCCAAGTCGAATATAAAGCAACCCAGCAAAAATTCCAACTGATGGTATAGTTTCCAGACAGATGTCAAAACTAAGACTTTGAAGGGATTTCATACCAGGAACACCAAGGAGTGTGCTGAAGCACCCTTGTAATACTCTTGGAACAGGACAGAGAAAAACAAATAACAAAAGAGGAACATTTTTTTAAGCCCTAAAACTAATGACAGTTTGCAGGAATCTTTCCTTTCTTAGGTAAAACATGAACAAGACAGCAAAACCAATAAACTTGTATCATAATCCACAACTAATAATCAACTATCAATAAATCAACAGATCAAATTTCTAATGACACCAGATCAACTAGAACAAGTGCTATCAGTTCAAAAACCACCAGCAAGCAGACAGAAAAAGTCAGGGATGTCCTCACTGGTAAAATATGACTGTGATTTCAGGCATTATGCTTTGAAGCTTTTCTGCATTCAGACTATTTTTAGCTGTTAGCAGAGATCTCTGTACAGTAGTTCTTTCAAAATAATTGACAAATTGGATGAAGAGCAAGCAGTTCCGGGAGTTGTCAGGGAGAATTTATGTAGCAATTTTTCCATGTCTGTGAGAACAGAAGCTGGAACTAAGGAAATCATCTCTTTCTTTATATCATTCATCTACACAGTTGAAACACTAGTTACTGTGAATAATAATAGTTCTTAGAGGCTCCCCATGTCCTATAAATCTGCTGTGAGATGACTCAAGGACAGAGAAGAAATAATTAGTCTAAGGGAAGATAATATTTTATCAGTACCTCTGAGCAGTGTTGATAAAATCAAATCAACTGCTAAATGAAGATGCAAACTAGCTTATCATTAATAAAATTGCACACTGATGAATTGTGCTGCATCATAAGCAGACAAAAGCCCAGAGAAAATGAGTGATTTAAATGTTTTTTGAGTAGAAAGTGAACTGAAAAAGAATTATCTTCCTTTATTTTCCTTCAAAAAGTGTTTTTTCAGAATTCACCAAGATTTCGTGATTTTTAAGTTTTTACTACTTCAGTTCTTATACTGAGAACAAATAAGAGAGGTCTGCAGAACAATTCCTCTCATTTGTTCCACTTACACAATTTTGCAGCTTTGCATCTCTGGATACTTATCAAAGCACTTTATGTTTAGCTTGTCTTTTCAGCAGTGATTCCAATTTAAGAAAAAACAACCCACCAAATCTGTTGACAAAGCATTGACTAAACTTTTTAAGCTCTGCCTTATTGTTACTAGTGCAATTTTTTTCTGTCTTTGGTATAAATGGAGTAGATGGAGACTCTGCCCTTCAAAGAGGTCAGCAATACCAGTGCATTACTAAGAGGTGTGATTGTGCCATCTAACACTGAATAGAGGTTCTCCAAAATCTCCTCACTGATATTTAGCAGAAATTATTTTCCCAGTATAAACTGAACTGCTCATAATATTACATGATTACCCTGGTTAATATGCATCCTTTTCTAAGGTAATCATGCTCACAGTGAATGCAAGAGCTGTAACTTTAGGTTACCAGACTGGCTATAATTTGCTTCCCTTTTCCCCTTCCAATAGCAGAGTCTGCTCCAAGTAGTGGCCACACAGACTCAATAATTTTTCAGAGGTTTTCATCTTCCATATGTCTATGTAAGATCTCACCAACATCTGAAATTGTTGTTTTCCACTCTCAACTCTGTTAATCTGCTTTCCACCATGATGATGAATGTTAATTAACAACAAGAAAAACCCTAATCCACCAAGCAGTTTTGACCCTGCATGAAGACAGCAAGTATAATTTTATTGGGCTGCAGTGATTATGTGTGTGTATATACATCAAGAGTTTATCTGCATTTTTTAGCAGTTCTAATTTGGTTTTGTCTCCTTTAGGTAGTTAATGCATAGCTATCATTATCAATCTTCCAAATGTAATTTATTTTTGTGTTCTGCTTGAAGCTGTGGTTGGTAAGGGCCCTGTCATGGTCTGCATTTCCATGCTGTCCAGCACACTCTTGAATGTGGCCTATGATTAACTCTTAAGTCCTGCAATAACCAAGCAAATAAAGGAGCAACAACCTTCTCATTTGTTCCCTGCCAGCTGCCCTACCTCCTTAAACCTCTTTGTAACAGTTGCATGCCAAACCTAATAAATAACTGCATAAACCAGTTAAGAACCTGCCTGTGCCCGGAGGCCTGCAACTCTGAAACCCAAACCTCCCAGCTCTGCCAGAGCCACTGCTATTCTGAAAACAGCTCCCCAGCTGCTTACAGAGACACTATTCAGAATGAGAGATGCATCCACTGTAAAGTATTTAAATGGGAGTATGGAGTTGTGGTGAAGCTTAATTGCTAACAGGAAACATGGAGGCACTGCAGAACAGAGGGGACAAGGGAGTCCTTTTTGGAAGGAGTAACAAAGAGAAGCCAAAACTACCTGGAATAGTAAAATGCAATCCGGCAAGGCCAGAAATACAACATGCTATATAACCTGACAGATGCAATCACATAAAGAACAGTGAACAATTCACTAAAAAGTAATTTAGAAAAGTAACTTGGAGATGTAGACATGCCAAACTGAACCTGAACAATGAATTGTTAGGGAAAAGGCAAACCCTGTGTTGAAGATTGCATGTAAGATGTTTTCCATTACCATCTGTATGGCTGATTACCTTGTCAAGTGAGCAGCTTGCCTTATCTCTCTCTTTGAATGACCACATTCACACCTTCCTCGGGAGGGGACCTCTGCTGATAACAGACTATTGAATATCGGTGCATGACTGATAAGAACTATAACATCCCATTGTGAGATGCTCTGCCCAGAGGGAGGAGCCAAGCACTGCTACCCCGATATACTCTGAGATTCTGAAATTGCAACTCAGTTTGTCTCCACGAGATTCCCCAGAGGAACAGCAGCTGCCTTTTCCTCCTGGATCTTCAGAGGAAGACTACATCCTTCTCTACAGAACCCCCTTGCTCCAACAGAACCACACCTGATACTTCAGAGGACTGCAGCCACATTTTCAATCGGACTGCCACCAACACCCGGACCCACAGGGTGTCAGGTTGGGTTCTGACTCTGTCAGTGTTGTTCCAGTGGACTGTATTGTTTATTTTATTCTTTTTATTTCTTCCCTATTAAAGAACTGTTATTTCCTGCTCCCATATCTTTGCCTGAGAGCCCCTTAATTTAAAATTATAGCAATTCGGAGGGGTGGGGAGGGTTTACATTCTCAATTTCAGGGGAGGCTCCTGCCTTCCTTAGCAGACTCCTGTCTTTCCAAACCAACACACCCTGCATGAGGACATATAAACCAAAGTCTCACCCCCAATGTGTTATGAAGTAACCCCTCCTGTTGCACTCACATTTGGAAAGGCTCAGCTGGAGTGCTGTGCTCAGCTGAAACCATGGCATACCATATGCTGAGCATCTAAACAGATTCCAGGAAGACGATGCAGAGTGATAGGAGGCCAGGAAATACAATCCACTAGAGAAACTGAACAGAGTGCAGATTTGTCTTTTGTTTTGATTGTTTTTAGTCTAAAGGAAAATAAAATTGAGGGACACACAGTGACAGTCTCTAAACCTGCAGAAGTTGGCTGTAACCTGAAGAGAACCAACTGCCTTCCATGGCAGTGAGGGACACAAAGCAATGTATTTCAAGCTCAAGAAGGGAATTCAGGCGAGACCTTCAGGTGGTGTCCCCCTGTTCCCTGCAAAAGCTTTTTAATAGGAAACTCAGTGAGAACCTGGGACAGACTGCCAAGGGAGTGTGAAGGCTTTTAAACACAAGGCAGACAGAAACCAGGCAGGAATTGGTACAGGCAAAAGTGACCTGCCATAGTGCCCATGACAGCTCAGTCATGCCCATGTCACCACCACATCCAAACACATTCAGGCATGGTAATTTCATCTTTCCCCAGTCTTTGCCCGTTGTTTATTACAGCAGCTCTGCTACAGGTTCTTCTGTTCAGCACAGCTGTTGGGCAGTAGAAGTTGGTTCCTCTCTTCTTGCAGGAAAAGCCAATATCCTATCTCCTGGGACTCCAATAGATGAGTTCTGAGATTGTTCTTACACAGATTTTATGTGATTTCAAGAAGAGAAGCTTCAAAAGCAGAAGTGAAGAAGACAGACTCTAAAACAGAACTAGCGCCTCCCTTCTCACAGCCTTTTGCCTTTTCATAAAACCATGAAACTGAGAAATGTGAAGGCCATCCAGGGAGTTTATACACTTAACAAAATCAACAGGAAGAGCTGGTGAGAAGAGAGATATATTCAAAAATCCACCACTTGCATTACAGATTTGTATTAGTTAAACTTGAGAAAATGGTTAAAAAATTTAAGTATTAAACATTTACATGTTAAAACCAAAGAAAACATTTTTTAAACTTGCCCATATGTATAACACAGATGTGCAAACACCCATCAACAGAATGCCCAACATTTTATTTTCAAGTAATATGAGCCTCACTAACAAATAAATTACTATAGTTGCTACTCTTCTGGACATTTGTTTGAATTTAAACACTGTCCTATGGCACAGACAGATATATACCTGGGTATATAACTTTTCCTAAGAGCAAATCCCCTTCTTAGGAAACCTAATGACTATTAAATGCACTTACATGACACTGCTAGCACAGTACTGAAAAACACAACCAGAAAAGTCTGATTTCCTGGAGGCCTAGTAAAGGCAGCCAGTGTGTCTCCCTGCTAGGGCAGTGGCTCGAATGCTGGCCTCTGCCAGTGATGACTGACAACTGCCATCATCTAATGATCTTTGCCAGCTGAATAAAACTAATGATTGTGGTCCCAGAGCAATCTGTCCTCAATACAGCATTATCATCACAATTAAACCCCACCCCACCAGCCAGGCTCCATGAGGCAAAATGATGGGTGGGCAGATGGATAGAAATATTCCCATTCTGCAGAGGAGCATTCTCATTCTGAACAATGCTGGCACGCCAAAGTTTGACATTTATCCTCTTAGTGAGAAAAGGGGCAGCTATCACTTTTTTCTTTCAGTAGAGGGCTATGCTGAAATTTCCCATTTTTATCACTACTTGGTTTAAGCAAGAATTAAACAGCTATAAAGAGGCTTTAGAGCATTTTTTTCTGTGGAACTATTCTGTGTTTGACCCTCCTATCATTGATGGTATTGGCCATTCAATCTGCACTGTACAAGACACACAAACACTATAATGATCAAAAGACTGTGTGCTGTCAGGCTTTATTACTATTAGACATATCAAGAGGGGGCTTTTTATTGATGCTGAAGTTCTCTGAACTATTTGTGTAAGATTTTAATAACCATTCTTGATTAGGTTTTCAATCCACATCTGAAAACTCAACTCTGAGGATCAGCAAACCACTGCCATTAGAACAGCAAACCATATCCCCAGAGCAACACCTCATCAATGTGAAGCCATGGACAAATTTCATCCTGAATGTTTCTGTTCCTGTAGAATGAAGTTAATAACATTCCCTACCTTTGAGAAATAACACTGATAAGCCTATACAAATGGGAGAAGAAAAGTTGGAAGTAGATTCCCACTGCGGAACATTAAACAGAATTCTTACTTACCCTGTGAGTAAGAGAGTTAATTAAAATAGCAATGTGTTCATGCTTAATTAGTGGAGGTGAGTTCAATCAGAGAAGTGAATATGAAAGTTCCAGGAAAAATAGAAGGGAAGAAATTCTTCAGTGACTTTTTAGAAGGAAGACAAACCCCAAGTATTTTTACTACAACATTATCATTTTAATATCTCTATATCAGCAAAGAATCTACCTACTGAGCTTCCTGAAGACCTCAACACATGTGTTTATTTAAGCTGTCTGAGTGAATGACTTTTTGATGGCAAAATGTATTTTCCCATTTACTGTAAAAATCAAAACTATTTTTTATTTACAATCAACAATGCAATCATTTAAGACATGTGAGGCAATCCTTTAAGCTCCACTACAATTCCTTAAGCTCTTGTTTAAAACTCCTGGGTGCAAAGAGGAATTCAATTCACCATAAACACTATGTTTAATGCTTACAGGTCTGTCAAGTCTGTGCTATTTCACCTCGTGTTTTAAGCAATTCTGAGAGAGTGTGGAATGCAGCTTCTTGGGATTAAGTAAGCCAACTAACATCTCCCTTCACTAGAAAAGTGGAAAACAAATCACTGCAAGTTCAAACAAAATTCTACTGAGTAAGGTGCAGGAATAGTCTTTCATAATGAGCTTTAGTTAAACTACTAAGCAATCACTTCTCTTGCATGCTTGAAACAAATGAACATTTTTAGAAAGTCTAGAGCATGACGGTTCTACAGACGCTTCCATTTTAAGAAGCTCTCCAGCTCCCTAGACACTCAACAGAAAAATAAACAATTTACTATTAAAAGTTTGGAACTACTGAATCTCAAAGCCTATATGACAATACAAATGAACACAAAGAGTATTTAAAAATATTTTAGTATTGTTTTCACATTGTGTAGTTAGTAGTGTACTAATTCTTCCTAAGAGAAGGTTTGCACTCGCCTGCATCCCAAACCACATTTCCATTGTTCTGCATT
>NW_005054417.1:769305-787561 GCF_000277835.1 Geospiza fortis | reverse complement strand
TGCTGAACCAAAGCTCCCAAATTCCTAACTATGCATCAACCCCCAGGGTATATAAGAAGGGGACAGAACAAATCCAGACATTTAGACCTTAAAGTAGGATTTGAACTAGATTGGTGAAGAAAGCAATGCAAAGTCTATCACTTCATCCTCTTTGGAATAGAAAGATGTGGTTCCTACTCCAGATACCTAAGGAATATCTGAATTGCATTATACTTAAATTATAATGGATGTAGAGCCAACTGCTATTCTGCTACTCCAGCATATGGATTTCAAAGTTCAAGAGCATTTAAGGTCATCATAAGAAATCCATCTCTTGATACTCTATCTAGATGTAAAGTCCTTTATTCTGACAATTTCCTTCCTTAAAAAGGAGGGTAATGTGGCTGCAAATATTTGACATATTTAATATACAATCTCTTGGCTTTCAAGAACTACAAAGGCCTTTAAACTAGAGCACTACATTTTCAGTGTTTCACTGACCTCCAATTAGAAGAGGTAATGGCAGACTAATGTGGTGTTTGTAACAATCACATGCCACGGGTGTAAGATACTGTATTCCACAGGCAACTTGCCAGTGCTGTCACAGTTGTCACTGTGATTTTGTTGATGTCCTCCAGAGTGAGACTGGTGCCTTGGTGCCAACGCACTAGGTGAGATCAGAGCCAAAGCTTTCAACCTCCTTCCTGGGGGCTCTGAAAGAAGTGACTCAAAGCTTATTTCCCCCCTGCAAGAGAGCAGGTGTCTGCCATACTGTGGCAAGCACTAGAACTGTGGTGTTTGTCACATTCCTTCTTCCCACCAATATTTCACAGAATCACAGAATATGCTTAGCTGGAGGGGACCCACAAGTATCACTGAGTCCAATTCCTAGCCCTGCAGAGGACCATCCCCAAGAGTCACACCACGTGCCTGAAAGTATTGTCCAAAGCTTCTTGAACTCATTTTCTTCCTTACTGTAATACAAAACCTCAAGGAAATAAAAGGAATAAAATAGAAACAAACAACAATAAGCAACTTGTTTTCCCCAAACATTAATTCTATCCTCCCATCCCATGAGATCAAGGCAGGATTCAAACCCCAAATACTGTGAGAAGAAAGGAAGTCCAACTCTTCAAAAATCAACCCCTTTTTGGTTGTGATGGATTCTTAGGAGAGGGATGAAAATTATGCCAAAATTACTTAGTCCTCTGTAGAAAAGGGGAAAATTATTTGTCTCTGCTCAGAATCAGTTGCAAGTACATGCCTTCAGTTCCCTGGTATGAGAGTGCTTTGTCTCAGCAAATAGATTTAAATGATCTCACAACTTACAATGATCTATTAAAATAGAAAGTTACACTTGAGTTCTGGTCAATGGGGCTGGCATTTGGGCTGGTGCTGCCTAACACCTTTGTCAGCAAAATGGACAGAGGATTGAGAGTATCCTCAGCAAGTTTGCTGGCACCAAGCTGTGCAGTGCAGTGGACATGCTGGAGGGAAGGGATGTTAACGAGAGGGACCCTGGCAGGCTTGAGAGGTGGGACTGTGTTAACCTCATCAAGTTCAACAAGGCCAAGTGCAAACTCCTGCACTTGCATTGACACAATCCCAAGCACAAATACAGGCTGGGTGGAAGTGGACTCAGAGCAGCCCTGAGGAGAAATACTTGGGGTGTTGGCTGACCAGACACTCAGTGTATCCCAGCAAAGTGCACTCACAGCTCAGAAAGCCAACTGTGTGCAGGGCTGCATCCACAGAAGCATGGCCAGCAGGTCACCCTGGTGAGGCCCCACCTGGAGCACTGCACCCAGTTCTGGGGCGCCCAGCATGGGGACACTGACATGTCAGAGCAGGCCAGAGGGGACACATGGAGCTGATCAGAGGGCTGGAGCACCCCTCCTATGAAGACAGGCTGAGAAAGTTGGGGGTGCTCAGGAAAAGGCTCTGGGGTAGCCTAACTGTGGCTTTGCAATACCTAAGAGGGACCTATAAAAGAACTGGAGAGGAACTTTTTACAAGGGCATATTGCAATAGAAGAAAGGAAATTGGCTTAAACAGCAGAAGGAAAGTCTAGACGAGAAATTATGAATGAATTCTTTACTGTGAGGGTGGTGAGATAGTGGAACAGGTTGCCCAGAGAAGATGTGGACGCATGATCCCTGCAAGTGTTCAAGGCCAGAATGGATGGAACTTTGAGCAACCTGGTCTAGTGGAAGATGTCTCTGCCCATGGGAGTGGGGTTGGAACTAGATGATCTTTGAAATCCTTCCAACTCAAACCATGCTTTGATTCTACGATATATATGTGGGTAAGGGGAAAAAAAAACTATGTTAAGACAATCTCTATAACCACACCGAAAAAAAAACAGAGATTAATTATAGCATCAGCTCTTGCATTGCTTAGCAGGTTGAGCTTACTACAGTTTACAGAGGACACTGCTTTCCTCTGTTATTTTTATATTAATGAGGGAATCTAATGCTCATGGAATGACACCACCAGCAACAGCAAGAGCCAGGAATAGCATGGGCAGGTGCTGTGCACAAGTTTCTCTGCCAGTCAATCTCAAGCCTGACTCATCTTCTCTGAGTGTTGTATTTTCCTGAAGCAGAGATTAATCACTGTGCCAAACTGTATGGTGTAAAGTTCCACTTGGAATGAGAATGACTGTAGATTAATTTTCCCTATCAATGCCTCATAACTTAAAATCAGTACTGCAATGGCTTGGTGATGGGAGTGAAAGTGAGCAAGAAAAGAATAAAATTCTCATGACAATGATTTTACCTGCAAAAGTAATTTCTGCAAAAGAAAGGTGGAAATTCATTCCAGCACAAACAGAAATATATTTTTTAAGACCAGTGCTTCTTGCATCTGTGCTGCAATATCTAAACAGCAGCTGCTTTTTTAATCAAACTAAGTTGTAAAACCAAGTTGTGTTATGAATTTCACCTTCTGCAAGAGCTAATCCAAAGTGCATCTGTCAATAGCAACATCTATTTTTGGTTCATCTCAAAGCATTTTAAGTACTGGAGGGTATTTAAAGAATGGTAAAAGGAGCCAATCAACATTTTTATTGCTGCAATTTTAACACTTAAAAGCCTACACACCAGCCTCAAAGTAGGTGTGCTGTGAGCCACACCAGAAGACTGTTTATCCATGATTAAGTGTCACTGTGAGGTGTTAACATGGAGAGGCATATAAGAACATAGTTGGCAACTTTACAGAGATAAAATACTTTTATTTAAATAAAATGCTTTTATTTAAAGCAACAGTTGAGTTATTAACACAGTAAACATCTTAGGGCAAGTGTTGTTTTTAAGCTCCTATAAAAGTGTTTTTTCCTTCTGTAAAGCCCATCCCAGGCTATTTCCTGGAAAAGTCTGTCATTGTGATAGATGGAAGTACGCAGGGAAGAAAAGCAAATTTAAGAAGTGCTTGGCAGAGGAAGAGTAATTAATACAACTTAATGTGTCATTTAACAAAAGCAGCCAGGATAAATTTTTTATGTGTAGCAAGCATTTTAAACAGTTTGACTTTTTCACAAAGGTCACAGAGTCTTTCAAGGTAACGACATAAATACAAGCTACAGCACAATAAACTAGACTGTACTTGCAGGGTGTCACATGGAGCCAATAACTTACAAACATGCTCTACCCTGGTGCAAAATACAGGTGTGTTGAAACAGCTCTCCCTTCAGTGCAAGCTGGCTAATTTGTTCTTAGTTTGGGTTGTCCAAGGGTAAGATCTTAGCCCTAGGTATAAAAAAAGCAGCAGCTCTACCACAAATTTTCTTAGTGTAGTAAACTTTATTACTAGTCTACCCTTGCACTTTGCAACATATACCAAATACTGTAGATTGGATTTGAAAGACCAAAACCAGGCACTGTGGCAATTTTCCAATTGCCATTAATTCAGGTTTCATATACACATGACACCTTACATTTCAGTTCAAATCTTGACCCTGTTATATTCAAAGACTTTTGAAGAAGAACTAATTACAGTTTCATACATGCTACACAGCAAAGCTGGGAAGATTGCTGGTATTAGTAGGTATTTCTTCAGGTATATGAGAATAAAGAAAGAACCTTGGCAGGAGACCTGCCTTTCATTAAGGACATGGATTAGGACAGTCAGCAACATTATCCTTTACTAGTTCGTAATTCGGATGGAAATTACAATTATTAAATAGATTCTGCAGCATTGCTCATTCTCCAATAATAATCAGGGTTTGCCTACTTTCAATATATTTCTTGCATTCTTATTTTAGATTTTTTTCACAGTTCCCTGCAATGTTGTCTGTGTTTTGAAATGGCGATGTATTCATTTAGGTTGACAGCCTTTTATACCCTGCTTTGATACCCTTCCATCCCCTTTCCCTCCTCCAAGCAGAAGCACCACCAAGGCTCTAAGTGGGACCACACAAATGGAAACAAAGACTGGAGTCCATCTCTGCAGCACTGACCTGTGCAGCACTGACAGGCTCAGTTCCTACAAACTTGAGCAGGCAGTCCCAGCCCTGGCCTTGGCAAACAGCCTTTTTCACAGCTCAACTGAGGTTTCTCCATGGATCTGAATGAAACATATCAAAAACTAATTTCCAAGAGGTTGCCATATTGAGGTCATTTGTTGGTATAAGGCAAAACTGGATGACTGGTGAGCCAAGAGTGCTCTTCATAAGCACTGATCCCAGTGTAACTACACAGGTCACGTTTCCCTAGAGCTGGAACTGAGCAGAAGCCAAGGAGAAAACTAGGAACAGTGATACTGACTTCCACCACATTACAGCCTAGCAGTAATGCAAGCACTCTGCAAGTGCTTTACAAAGTGAAGGTTTCCAAGGGCATAGCAACAGCATGCTTCCTCCTTGAAATGATTTGTATTACTGTTCTACTTTACCTTAATTTAGCATGCAATTGATTTAAGTGTAAAACGAGATTTTATTTTTTCAGACATTTATTTTATATAATTTGATTTACTAGAAAAATACATTATTTCTAATTCACAGCAACCTCTTCTATACCCTTTTTAATTACACAGGTATTTGTGTTTCATTATTATCCTTCTGGGTTTGATGGCAGCATTACAATTGTACCAAGTTCTTTCCTAAAGGGAATGCAGTTTTCTTTTTCTGATCCAGCTCACTCTGCCCTAAAGTTATCCTGAGGAAGACCCTTAATGAATCTGAGTGAAGCAGCAAAAATGCATTCTCTGTGAGAACATTTCCAGCAAATTGTTCTCTACCACACTCTTATTTCTGTCTGGAGATGCAGAGACAAACAGATGGGGCTGTTTACAACCACCTCATGTACACATACTACTGCCTTTATGCTTTTAGAGAATGTGCCTTGGCATGTGTCAGAGGCAAAATTAAAAATAAGATATTAAAAGAAGTATCTAATCTCTTTTGGAAGACTCCAACTTTATGTTGCTTACCTTCTACAATTTCACCTTTTTGTAGGCTAAGCTTATTAAAGTTCCACTTTTGGCACTAGATTTTGTTATGCCTTTGTCTATAGAAAGAAAAAGCCTCTATTCCATTCTTACTCTTAGTCAGAGGATGGAAGCATCCTACATATAAAAAAATGAATCCACCCTCCAGTATTTATTCTATAAATTTGCAGGTCTTAAATATGCTAAGCATCCCAATATAATGACTGTTTTTCTCGACCCCTAATGATTTGGTTGAGTCACTATCCCCGGATGTTTTTAAAAGACAAACAGATGGACACTTAGTGACATGTTTAGTGATGGACTTGGCAATATTAGGTTTATGGTTGGATTTGCTGTTAAAAGGTCTTTTTCATCCTAAATAATTCTATGATTTCAACAAATTTCCATGAACTCTCTCTACAAGTTCCATACCTGTCTTAAAAGTCCTGACCAGGGCATAGTATTTTATCAGGGTCTTACTAAAGCTGTGTTTAGTGGAAAGCTCATTTACTACTTAGAAATGTATATTCTGTACAATCTTTTTAGTAACAATACTTGTTATGAGGTCAAAGCAATTGTCTGTGAAGAACCCTGTATTCTCCTGAACCTGTTCCACATAATCTGTAGTTTACACTGTTTTCCACTGAAGTAATTTCTCTTAACTTTATAAACCTTAAATTTAGCTAACTCTTATACACCTTCACTATGTGTAATAGGCACCTCCAAAGGAGTCTCCACGCTACCACACTGATATACTTGTCTGAGCCTTTAGAGCACCTACAATAGTATTTCAATTCAAAACCAAGCATAGTTCTAAAGCAAACCTCCTCACCAACAGCCAAGTCCAGTTGTCTTGAGCTCTTGCACAGGTGATTAGAGCAAGACAGGAGAGTTCATGTTTATTACCTGAACTGTCTGGTAAACTGAAGGATCAAATCCTTTAACAGTCACTTCTCGGAAAACTCTTGGCTCCAGTTCCTCTTTGGTCAGATCACAGTGATATATAATACCTAAAATACAGAATACAATGCAAGCATGTCAGCTTAGTACACATCCATCATTAAAAAGATGTCAGTTTAGGCACTGTGATGGAGTCACGAATGGGAGAGGTAACTCAGCAGGGTGGAAATCAGTAGTTTTGGACACACTTTTTCATTTATTACGCAATTTAACACTTACATATATGCATTTCATCTAGGGAGGGTGCAAAGGCTTTCTGTGCAGAAAGAGTAATTCTCACCACTCACACAAAGCCAGGGGGGCTTAAGCAAAATAGGGGAAAAAATCATTCACATAAAGTTAGAAAGGACTTATTAAGGACAATAATGTTAGAAGAAAGAAATGTAAAGTCAAATTTAAAACACTCCCTTTTACATTCACCAGACTGAGAATAAATACATCAAGAATTTCACTCAGGTCAACAATGTTCTTCTTATTACAAGTATTTGAAATTAAAATTTAAATGGCCCAGCTAACAGAAAGCCTAAACATTCACTTGAACTTGTGGCAGACTAGCATAGGTTACCAATGGAACTGAACAAAATCTGTCTTGAGTAGCTTTTCTTACATCTTGATCCTGCAAGTTTGAAGACAACTTCCCTTGAGTTGTATGTATGATTTCCAAAGGATTGTGACCACGAGAAAACTTATGTCTATAAATAGTACAGAACTTCTAGGTTGCAGCAGAGGCCAAATCACAAGGAATGCAGCTATCTAGACACTACACAGATGTGTAATTAACCATGAATAATTTTGCATTCAAACTATAAAACATATTTCCTGTCATTCAACCCTCATAACATTTAAGTATGTGTCATACAACGTGACTATCATGTTTGCACACTGGTCAACATACTAAAAAATCCCAGTATTCATGCCTGTACTACAGATACATGTGATACATAAACTAACTTGAGTGTTAATTATTCTTTGTTTTTCTCCTTTACAACAAACTGGTCCCTGCAAAATGTAGAACATATATGAGGGAAAAGAACAGCAAAAGGTATGGCAGTAAGCACTCTACTGGGATCCTCAATGTAATAAAATTAACCAAGGTGGACAGGACTTGATTGAAATCCTGATGTATTCTGTGTATTACAGATACATTCAAGAAATAGAAGTAATTACTACAAAGATTATAACTATGAAATTAATACAGACTAAAACATGAAATAATGAGGAAATTTATCTGATACTAGGGAATTGCCTCTTTAAGTTAGTTTTACAGACTGGAAAATCAGGAAGATAGAGATTGGTAAACAAATGCAGATGTAAACAACCATTTCTAGCAATTGATAAAGCCTTTTTCCATAACAGTGAATTAACAGGGGACTAAAAGTAGGACTACCATAGTCTGCTGGGATTTTTTTTAATTTATCACAAAATGATTAGCAAGCCTAATCAGGTTGATAGGTCCAAACCAGCATTAAGGCAGCATTTCCCTTAAAGATCAGATCCAGACAGCCCTCCAGACAGCAACAGCAGAACAGCTGTTTGACACACAGGCAGCTGCCCAAGCTGAGCAATGTACTGGCAAACACTGCACACAGAGCAGGCAGAATTCCCACATCTTAGCAAACCACATGATGAAGAATAAGCACAGTCACAGACTGCATTTCCAGAGCAAATCAACCTAATGTTACACTAACATGCAATTCAACCCCTGCTACTGCATCTCTTGTACTATTTTTAGTGTCACAGCAGTTAAGATAAAAAACCATTGCAGTATTTTTAATTGTTTTGCTGGGTACTAAATAAATGTAAAATGCCAGTGGTCACCTAAGCATCATACCAGAGTGGACAGCAGGGATAGCCATATTTTTCAGGGAATAACAGAAAATATTTTATGGTGTCAGCATATATGGGTTTAGAACTCCTTTATTCATTATTTCATATGTATGGTTATAATTACTTTTGCTGTAGGTATTAAACACGAGTATGTTAATTTGTTTCTTGTCAGAAAAAAAATAATAGTCCAAGCTAATACAGTTGCAATTTATATTGATTTCACACAGTAAAGTATGAATATCTAGGTTAACCAAGGATCAGCCCCATACCTTTTTTATGATTATTCCACTGATGAGGTGAACAGAGGTTGCACACAAACTAAAATAAACCTACCTAAAAATTACCTTTCTGGTCTGCTTTTCTCATTCTTTCCTTATCCTCATACAGTCTACCCCACATTTCTTACCTCCCCTTTTTCTTCCAGATTCCAGGTCACTCTGCCCCAGTTAACAGAGCTATGCCATAGTGAATTCTTTGTAGATGCTAAGGAAATCAATGAAAAGGAGAAAAATAATCTGCCTAAGCAACCAGCAGGCAGTGAGAGCAGCTATTGCTGGCCAGCTGGAAAGCCACAGGCTAAAACAGATCTGGGCTCTTCCTCTACACATTTTTAGCAGCTGCAGAGACTCTACTGGATCAGCTGGGACGAATGGTGCAGGCCTGTAAAACTGGCAACTTCTGGCCCACAATGTGGGCAAGTCAACTATGAACCATCAAGCTGGACAAGGTTAGAGATAAATGCAAGAGTGTCCTCAAGCTACTCTCCAGCTGCAATGGCTGCAACAATCTGAATGTTGTTTAAAAGAGGAACTGAAAATAGATCATATTTCTGTTTATGTAAACAGTAAGACAATAGGCAATTCATACACTTCTTATCTGCTAAGATCAAACCCTAATTTTGATAATTTGACATAATCCTTTCTAGCAAAACCAGCAAACTTATCTGAAATATTTTACAGTCATTTGCAATGTAATGTTGCTGTGCTCTAACTGAAAAAGCAAAAACATAGGTCAGATGCTATAAACACATTTATGATACAAAACCTTGGAAGGAGATAAAGATGCTGAAACCTATCTGCCCCTTCATATTTGAATCCCGTCTTGTATTAGGTATTGATTGTCTGGGCCATAAAGAAAAAAAAAAGAGTGAACAGTAAATACATTTTCTTGCCAGGTACTAGATTGACAATTGTGTAGAAACTCCCTTCCTATGCAAAATCCTAGAATATTTACTGTTTTGCCACACCTGTATTATGTAATGCTTTGGACAGCTCCAGCTTTGCAGGTCTGTAAGGAGTAAGGATGCTCAAATAAGGCTATGCATAAATGAATCATAAAACTATCAGAGAACAATTTCTGTGACTTTTATCAATGTTCTTTAAAATTGTGATTAAAAATCACATTAAACACATTAACAATTATCTTTTACTGAGGTTTTCACCTTCTGTCTTGGTGTATGAAGCAAGAACTGTGAGAATGCTACAATTTTATCTCCAGTACAAGTCAGTCTTTAGTCTTAATGAAGGTGTCTCAAATACTAGCAGGCACATTATTTAGGCTTGATGAATCAAAGACTGATACATTTTTATGTGCACAATCACTGCTAATATGGGTGGAAACTACAAAAAAATGAGAAAGATACTGTTCTCGGGAAAAGGAACAATAACATGAGACAAAAAAAATCTTACCTGGAGATAAAAAGGAAGTAAACTGGTAGAATATTTCAGTGTCCTTCTTTTGGCCACTATATCCCACAATACTACCAACTTCTAGGGGAAAAGTCTTGAGATGTGCACCGGTGGCTAGGTCATGAAGCTGCAGGATATTCTTCACATCATGCAGGTAGCACAAAACCAGGAAACTGGACCTCACACAAGCAACCCATTCTGCACAGCATGGAAAAGAAAAACAAAGCCACAGAAAATACAATTTAAAAAAGTAAGAAAGAAAACAATCAGACATACACTGATCCTATGCATTTAGCATACCTAAATGCATGCAGCAAAACTTCTGACACACACTACCTTTAACTTTTAAATCTTTGTAAATGAACCCAAAGTAAAGTCTGCCATTCTCTGGAAGTGCATTAACCATGCTGCTCAAAGTTAATTTATGCAGACACAGGAATAAAGAATTGCTTAATCAATATGCTTATGCATTTAGGATATTTATAGATCAATACTGCTCTTAAATATCACAGATTTCAATGCATAACCCAAGCAAAACATTTATCTTTGCCAGCAATACTTATGGAAGGTCATGAAAATCAAAACAATCATTATGATTTATACTCAAACAAAACTCATAAGGAAAAAAGACATGATCCTGTATTGCACACTTTGGTACAGAACCTAGATGTTACTATTTCTCTTGGTTCTATTGCTGAAGTAATCAGGAGACTATTCTTGCAAGCAAGCCCTACTGGGTGTAAGAAAAGGATTATTCTGGGGTGATATTCTCATCATGCCATTAAAAAAAGCCCACGTGCTTATTCAAGATGCTAATGTTGCTAAACAGCATTCTTGAGACTGTAAGGTAAGAGGAGCAGGATGCAGCACAGTGAATTCAATCCAGCAAAAGGATCCAGGAACAAGTCCCTCTGCAGAGGTTCATTGCCTCTATGTCTCTCCTGGAGTCCTAGTTCTAGTCCCACTGTGTCTGTGCAGCTGCGCAGGAATGAGAGCTTCTCCTCCACAGAACTTTTCCAAACCTGAGTTTGTTCCTTGGAATAACTACTAGACACATGTGAACCTTTATTTCCTGGCATGCCAATTTCTCAATTGGACTTAAAACTAATTAAAATAAAATATCTGGGCTGTCATTTCTAAAAATCTCTGTGGTTCTACTGACTATCTCACTTCAATCTCCATCTCTATAGCCTGTAAAATGTAGAACCTCTTTGGAGCTCCTGTTCACCCATGATATATAATATAACATGTTCTCTCCTGTCTCCTGTGTCATTGGCTTTAGATCTCTAGTGACAAGTCTATTTATTTACTCATACAGACAGGAGAAAGATTAAAACATCTTAATCTTGCTCAATATTTCTGTCATTTAAGAAATTATTTTGCAACAGAAGTATTTTAACTTCTCATTAATTCACAAACTGAATACAAGCAAGACAAAATACAAGCAAAGCTAAAAATCAAAGAAAGTATCCTGAAGGAGGTAATGTGGGACATTTTTATTTGTTTGTAAGACTAGATGAGCAGGTGATTCTTATTCTCTTCCAACTACATATACACAGCCTCTTCTCTGACAATGCAGACTGGAAATCTAAATCATGGGCAAAATACCAGTGTTGGAAAATGGCTTTTTTTTCTGCTGGAAGCAAAGAATTAGGAGATGAACTAAATGAGCAAGAAATTTTAGGTAGGACAGACAGGGGTACACTATAATGTCAAAGTAGCACTGTGAGATGGAGAGTTTAATGTGACAACATTGGAGGAAAAAATATCAGAGCATAAGCATATAAAAATTGATGGAATTTGAGTTTTATGCCATTTTATCTTATTCACATCTTAACAGCTCTTTCTAGCTTCCTCCAAGTCCTATAAAACCAAATAATTTGAATTCAAAGAGTGTAAAGAAGACAATCTTGTAAATGCATCTTTGCATATTCAAATTACAGAATAAAAGTCCCAAATTGTATGTTGTGCCCCTTCCATTGAGGGTAACAAGTTTTTGGAACTGAAGGTCAAAACTCATTATTCTGAAAGCATCATATATGCTTTCATATAGAGTTCAGGTCTGTCATGAACCCCTAGAGCTCAAAGACTTTCAAATCCTTTTAGCTTGTTTCTGAAGGACCAGTGAAGTGTAATACTTGTCTTTCTAGACATGTGAAATCATGTTTCATAAATACCTAAATAAAGCTTTACTACTCCCCTCTTCCCAAACACCACCATTCATATTTTTTTTTACCCTCAAATTTTCCAACACCCTCATGAGCTTCTAATCTAAATTTGGGAATTTTCTAACCAAACCTCCAGAGAACACTAACTGAAATTTTAGCCATGACCTGAAATAATAAGGTACAGCATAACATAACACTGTTTATAAATTAGTAATAGATGTGTAATTTTAGCTCTAGTATGGCTAAAATTTCATAAGTGAGGCTGGAGAACATAATAAACATTGCAAGTTAATAGTTCTATTCAATTACATATTTTGAAATAGAGAATCACTCTTGGCTGTATACACAAGGAGAATATGTAGTAATTTAAAATATTTTTTACACTGTCACTGCACAAATTTTCCAACATTTTTACGTGGTTTATGAAATTCATACAAAATATGAATTTAAAAGTTAGCATCCCAACAGCAACACAATTTTTTTGCATGCAGAATTATTGTCTCTGCAATGAGTAGGAGATCCCATCAACTGCACTGGTATTCTTAAAAACATGTATAATTAAAACGTCCAGTTTTACTCAAAATTTCTTGGAAAAAATTCCACAAAATGGATTATAAACACATTCAGATCAACTTCAAATGTACATAATATATAGCTTTGCCTCAACAAGAAAAATAAGGGGTTTTTATTTTAAAATTATGTTATGGTGATGCTTTAATTCCTTACTAATTATTTGACTAAACAATTCAGTTTAATGGATTTTTTCTTTAAGAGCCGATGTTCATTATTACTTTGACTTATATATTTATGAAGAGGTAGTACTCTTTTTATTAGAAAGATTCAGTTGCTCAGGAGCAAGGCTGCTGGCTTATGTGGGGATCTCTGCTACTAAGGAATTTGCCTAGGAAGCAGCAACATCAACTCTCCATCACCTCTTTGATTTACAAATTAGATGCTCTCAGGTGGAGATAGCAGATGAGAAGCCAATGCAAAATGTTTTTAAAACATTCCATGAAATTTAGGAACACAGCTTCTGTGTACAGTACCTGTATTATAACTGGGTTTGGTGCATTGCTAACTGCCTCCAAAACTTACAGTAATGGCAGCTACAAAGAAATGCAAAAATCAAAATAGAGCAGAACACTGAAGCAGACTTGAAAGACCAGAAGAAAAAGAGGACACTAAGAAGCAACACTTATATACACAGCAAGCTAAAACAATGCTGAATTATTAAGAAGAGCTTTTTTTGGACTGCAAGCTTTAAGTTGAGTCTCTGTTATTCCCATGCTCAGCACTGAGAACCACAGATACTGTTGGGCATGTTCCATTAGCAGCCAACTTTTTGGTTTTGCTCATGCAGTGCAGGATGCATCCTGCATGCCTCTGAATTTCCTAGAAACTTTTAAGACTCTGTGATTTCAAATCTCCTGTCTAAGCCTGACACCATTGCTGTAGGCACCCTTTATAGACAAATGGGGAGAAGAAATAAGCACCTGGTGCAAGTGAACCATTTATTTTGGATACGCCATTCTGGGATACTGTGAATTGCTTGCTGAGCACTTTCATATACACAAGGGATGGTTTTTAAAAAGCTAACTATCCAAAACCTCTCCAATGTATAGGTCAATTTATTTTTAGTTAATACCAATGAACAGAGCAGTTACTCTCTGGGATACACCTAAACAATAAACACTAAGAGGTTGCCTTCTCCAACCTGAGCATCTTGCTTCAGGCATCAGAGATGAACACAGCTGGAGGCAGTCCTAAGCAGTGAAAGCAGGTGTGAAGAGTTATCCTTGGTGCTGGCCAGTTCTCTCTGAAGAGTACAGTGACCACTCTGGTGGCAACAACAGGTTACATGCAATTCTTCAATAGCTAAATTTGAGCTAGAGGAGATACAATTCTTAACAAGGCCTAGAAAACTGAGCTCAACTGTGTCAAGAACTTCTAGTTCAACCTTCCAGAAATTCATATTTTCCAAAACTACTTTCCAAAAACTCTTTTTAAAATTTTGACAGCTGTCACTAATCACAAAGCTGCTAACTGCAATGTTGCTAGGAACAATTTTTTGAAACCATTTCAGTGAAAAAAGTGTTGAATCCTCACACTAAAAATCCATGCCACTAACCTTAATGACTTAAAACAGTTTTGACCTTTCCTTTCTGCAGCACTACTACAGCATGTTAAGTGTCTGAATGTACAAACATGCTTTGACAGATGCAGGCTGAAATGCTGATGGAGAACACACCACGCTAGAGGAGCCAAGCAGCCACAGAGCTCCAGCAGGAATTGCTGAGTTACTCGATGTGGCTGTGCTTATGAATCCACACAACACATGTACTGTTGAGTGAGAATAGTTAATGTATTTCAATGGACACCAAAGCTGCTGCTGCAAGACAGACCTGGAATGTCATTGTGGGTTTTTTTGGTCATCACAGACAGTAACCAAAAACGTCAGTGTCTCTGCAGATTAACAGGTACCAATGCTGATCTCAACTAGAACGACCTGTAACCATCACTCAAGGCTACTTACAAGTAAACTTGCGGGTAAAGCATGGGCAATTTACAGAATAAAACAGGAATAATTCTGAAATGTGTGAGTAAATGTTGACAAGCCTTCACAATATAAAGCATGTATCTTCTCAATGAGACCCCATCCTCAATGGCAGCCTGCCATGTTAAAGTTAATGGGAAAGCTTCAGCCAATTTCAACAAGTGAAGGATTTGGTGCTTTTTCCAGACTTTCCCTCCTGGCTTCACTATGGCGCTAAAACACAAATTTCAGCTGCAGTAACTTCCCTCCCCATCTCCCACACATTTATGAATTAGTTAGTAGGTTAAAAGTATAAAGAAAAATACTATTTTCCACTTGGGAATTGTAACTGAGGCAAGGGAAGCATTTAACATGCACTGAGTTTAGGGGTGCAGATGTGTACAAGGTACAGAGAGCACTGCTAGCTTTGCCTCTGCTTGTTAAATGGCCAACTGAGATTCAAGGAACTGTTCAAGATCCTCTCCTAATCTACAACACATTCAGGAATTTGTCTTATTCCTCAGCTCTCCTTATGCAGGAGATCTATGTTGCTTTTCATTGCCTCAAAGAAAGGGCTGGATACTAACTGCTGCTCTCCAGCTGCCCTGCTCAACCAGTACTGCGCACACTGGGTGCAATGCAGGGTGTAACAGTTCTCAAAATAAATCATTTAACCTTCTAAACCCAGCAGGTTTATCCTGTGCCTTAGAACTAGGGTTGCAGGTCTGTTATGGTCAGTCTGCATTTAGAGTGTCATAGCTGCCTTTCAATTCAGCATGCTTCTTGCAGCTATGTGGCCATTTAAAGCACAAGTTCAATGTCAGATGTCAATCTCTCCTATGGTTTGATTTCAGACTCCTTGCAAATTAAAACTAACACTTCATAAACAAACTCCAAAGGGAAGGAAGTTAGCCTCATCACACTACAATATGCTCTGAGATGCCCTCTTCAATTTGCTTTTAAAATAGCTGTCATTTATTTCTTCCCCTCAGCTCACAGAGTAGAGATCTATATTTACCTCATCCCTGTGTAAAATCCCTGCTGACAGTTGTAAAATGAAGTGTGTGTACAACTTCACTGCAGCAATATGCTTGATTTTCCCCCTTATTTCCCAAATTATCTCACTTATAAACAGTTCTTGAAAAAGAAAGGGTCAAAGCCAATAGAAAAGCCTATCTTAAAGAATATGTTGAGGAAACCAAATGACATTCACACCATCATGTAGGCATGTGTCTTTATTTCTTGGTTAGATTGTATTAGCTGCAGCATCTTTCTAAGAATACAATGATACTTGGTGGAACATTTCTCTATGCCAGTGATGGACACTGGTAGAGATTCTTAATTCTCAATCATGAATTTATTATTTGTAAATAAATCTATTTCTGTAACTGCAGCTTTATGAAATTGAATCTAAGTTAAGATGCAGAAATGAACAGCCTATGTCCTCCAGGTAGGTCATACCAGAGTAGGATCCATATATCCCAATAAAACAGATTTGTGACCTAGGTTATCACTAATTATAATGCTTGTGAAGAAATACTAATACAGCTAAATTACATCTTGTTAAAGTCACTCCCACACGTAGGTAAAAAGCAGTAATACCCATTTACCCTCTGAATCACTGCTGTCTTAGCTTTTGCAGAAGGAGCTTCATTACACTGTCATCTCTTTATCACCCAAATCAAAGTCACTTGACTCCAAGGTTTTCAAGAACGAATTATTAACTGTCATCGTTGTAATTATGTCTTCCTTAACAAAACTTGTAATGATTAAAAGAGCCTGACATGAAGACTGGCTTGCTTGCTGGCTACATCAAGTGAAGAAGTGAAGTTTTTTATTTATTCAGGACTAGAACTTCTTGAACATGATAGAACTCCCATATCTTGATGCTAAGATACAACATTAATCTGCAAGTGTCTGTAACAAAGAAGCAACTGAAGAATTTAAATTTACTTTTCTGCAAGATCTACTATAGTTTATTAAGATCTACTTAAAACTCATCTTCTTATGGAGACTCTTGCATTTGCTAGTTCAATCCAACTTCTTTACATACAACTCCAAAAAGCTATAGAGAGAAGTAGACATATGATTGCCTGTTCTGGCTTCACATTCAACTACAGTAAAAGATTAATGGCACACAACATATTCCTGAAAGTCACCCTGATGGTTTTATATGACAGATTATGTTTGCTTTCAACTGTTTAAGAGCTGAATGCCTGTTGGGTTTACAGTCTAAAGGCCAGTGTCCTCAGCAAACCCATTCATCTTAGCTTTCAGCTTTTTTAGTGCATCTCTTGTTAAGTCTGTACTGTCAAGGCTGTCATGTATAAGCCATTAAATGAATGTTCCATGCATTCATTTTTTTTTTGTTTGTGCACGAACATGAACTCATCACGACTTTGCCTCCAGAACGAAACCAAAATGGAGCTGAGTTAAATACCACCATGTAGGAAAGAGCAGATCTGGCATTTATCTTACTGGGAAGGAATAGATAATCAGCGCTTACAGAGCCACTGGTCAAAGCTCCTCTGGCTGCCTAGACCACTCTCCACGTAAATCCACACATGGCAACCACATTTCATGTCAGTCACAGGTTCCTATCCCATTCTGTTTATACACTCATCACATCCAAATCAATTCTTCAATTTGGTCCCACTTTATAAACTGCTGTCCCTCATAACTTAAGCACAGCTTAACACACTGCCAGTGTGTCTACAGCAGTGAATTTGTACATGACCAAAATTAAGACTTGGAAGCAATTTTTCACTTACATCTATTATTAATTCTCTGCTTAGGACTTGAAACATACTTCATTTAAAATGTAGGTTGCTCCTGATTCAAATAGTTCCCAATCTTAAGAAAAGATATGAGCCTCACCAAACTCTGATTTGCTACATTTCTATTCACTAGAATTCTCTCAACATTCTAGACCCCAGTCATTTGCAACATCACTACAATTCTGGATATGTTTAGAATAAACATTTACGTCACACTGGGGACATCTAGTCTGGGGCAGAAATCACACAGGACGCATTGTGAACTGCAGACAGAAATAAAGATTTTTTTTTAAGTGACAAAAGCCTTAAGATGACTTTGAAATGTAGTAAAATAGGTTTGTCTCAGTGAGGAAAGACAGAAGGTACACTATATGTACATATGAAATCAGATACACAAAGAGAATTCTACTCATTCTACAAAGCAGCTCTTCATTGGAAGAGTAGCAAACACGAAGGAATTTGTATAAAAATTGATTAATAAAAAAATTCAGAGTATTTTTGAATAACTAATTATGCTAGTCAGATAAATCATAATTACACCTTGTACTGTATGGAGAGCAAACTACATAAATGTACATGAGGTATCTGTCAAAAAACAGCTCAAAGGTTGTTCTTCTGTATTATCGGAAACTAATTCTAAGCTTTCACAGAACTTTCAGCAAAATGATAGGATTAAAAAAATACAACTTTATTTTGATTATATCAAAACCAAACATTTATGTTTTGAACTTGCTTCTATACTTTAAGAATTCCATGCCCTTACATTTTCCTGAGGTTTTTTTTTTCAAGTATTGTTTACTCCTCTTATTCCAGGAACAAAAGAAATCCTGTCTCAAATTCTGACCAATTCTGTTCAAAGCATGCTGCAGTACTGCCAGATTTGCTCTTTCTCTTCTTTCT
>NW_005054417.1:744582-769012 GCF_000277835.1 Geospiza fortis | reverse complement strand
TTTCTGCTTACAAAGTCCCTCTTGTTGTAATCACTGACTGTCTAGTAAACATTTATTTCACTGACATGAAGCACGAAAATACTTTCCCCTCATTTCCTACAAACACTGAATTAAAACAAGGATAGATGAAGCAACTTCACTAGGGTCACACAGGATGCTGGAGAGAGAGAGAGAGAAAGAAATGTTCTGAATCGCCTGTATCTCAGCAAGTCTTTTAAACTGTGTTGTAATCACTGACTGTCTAGTAAACATTTATTTCACTGACATGAAGCACGAAAATACTTTCCCCTCATTTCCTACAAACACTGAATTAAAACAAGGATAGATGAAGCAACTTCACTAGGGTCACACAGGATGCTGGAGAGAGAGAGAGAGAAAGAAATGTTCTGAATCGCCTGTATCTCAGCAAGTCTTTTAAACTGCAAATCCCAACCACAGTTTAAACACAGTAAAAAAGCAAGAAGGTCTGTAAAAGATCATTCAACACACTAATTACTGAATTAATTTGGAAAAAGCAGAACTTAATGTCTTTAACTTGACATGAACTCTTACCTAGAACATCTTTTTCATGTTCAGGGACGAGAACTTTCCATTTGGATTCCTCTGGATCATTGAAGTCAATGTTGATTAACCGATAATTCGGGGAGTGGCGGTTTGTCTTGAAAGTGAACACTGTTCCTTCATTGGTGACATACTCGTACTCAGCCTCAAAGTTATCTATCAGCTTCACCCACTGAAGAATTCCTGTAAGATCAAACACAGAATGTCAACTACTCAAATAAAGGAAAGGCCAGAATGTGTACCAGGTGTTAAGAACCTCCAAAGACTGCTCCAGATCAATAGGCTGCAGTGGAAAAATGCCAGTTCACAGACATGCTAAGATGAGTGGTTTGGAGGAATTTCTAGCAAAATACTGACAGAATTATGGCTTGTGTTTCACCAGCTTTCCTAAGAGGCTTCTGGAGAGCTCAGATGTTTGCCACAGCAATGGTCCTACCACAGCGGCTGCTGTGAAGCCAATGCCATGGAGCACGTCAAGGGAGCTCACAAGTGCCCCCTTCCACAGTCTTAGAATGAAGGGCTGCAGCTGAGTTGAAAGACTGCACTAAGCTTTCAAGTGCAATTTTATTTTTAACAGTTTTTCTAAAATTACTATTTAATTATAAATAAATGTTTGGGGATTTTAGTTCCTGCAAAAATGTTACTTTGAATGGAAAGTTTTCCATTCTCCTTAAAAGCCCAGAACTTCCAGCAGAATAGAAATGATGCTATTGGAATGAGTACAATAAACTTCAACATGAGGAACTTCTCTTTCAACTCAGAAACAACATGCCTGAAATGCTGTTCTGCAGGAATTTGTCACTATCAAAGGACAACTACATTTAGGAAAAACATCTGGGTTTCTGAAGAAAGAAACTGCATTTTGCCTATCAATCTCTTAGAATATCACACTCACTAAAAGAAGCAGACTTCTCTCAAAAATGAATTGCCTCAGTTTCAGACTGTGGTACAGAGTGGGTAGTATTGACTCAACCTGAAGATGGGATTTTAAGACTCCACTGCTTTTTATTCACATTTTCTTCCCCTGTTTTGCCATAGGTTGAGAGGCTAGTAGAAAGAAAAAGCAGCAAGGCCAGATAAGATATGTGATGTACTTGTTATATGTACAACCCAGCCTACCATCCGAACTTACTATTGCAAGCATCATACATTAGCTATGCTGAAAAATCAGAATCCTTATTGACATGTGAAACTAAAGCTCTTATATCTTAAAATAACATTTAGTGCACTGTCTGCTCCTTTCCTAAAGCTACAGGTTGGGTCTTTGCTTTTAAGTATAAACAAATAAACTGTTCATAAATCTGTTTGTGAAACTCTGTAATGCAATGTTTGTATCAATAAAAAAAGCATTTCAGCTTATTTTATAATATTAAAAACTGAGCAAGGAGATCATAGCCAAGCTGTAATTACTGTAAATTTTAAAAAAGAGAAGAATAATTGAGGAAGCAGTGAGATGACTAAGGTCATTTTAAACCCATTAGATGTAATAACAGAGTATAGTCAGGCCTGGTACATTCATAAAGTTTGTATCTCTTAATTGCCATTTTGGTTTAAAGAAAACTTCTCTGTCTCTTCATGCAAAGTGATTAAATTCCACTTTGCGTACTGCTGCAGTATGAACTTTCCACACAATCCAGTCAATTTAGTATCCTGAGCGAATACACTGCCCCTTAAATGTGATTTTTCCTGAGATCAAAAGTTTTGCCCTTCTCAAGAGATTTCATGTTGAAGAAAAATCCTGCTAAGTCACTGCAGTTGCTGTGAGTTCTACAGAGAAAACCTGCTTTGATGCCCAGGAAAAACAAAGCAAATCCATCCTGCAGCAAACCCTAATAAACACCATGAAACCATTTCAAGATCCCAAGTCACACAGCATTTTAGTAAATAAAAACTTTAACTGCAGAGTAACACCATAACAATACTGGTATCTGACAGAATGAAACCATTATACTGAAGTACAAGACTTCATAAAAAGAAATTTCCAGGCTGTTGAAAAAACACACTTTTTAAATGGCAAATGTGAACAATAGTTGTAGTCTCCATGAGTGCAACAGAACTTGGATTCCATGAAGAAAAAGGACAATAATGTGACAGTAGGGAGTTACATTGCTTCCTTCCAACTCATTCATCCGCTCCCAAATGAGCAGCTAGTAAATAAGTGAGAGGGTTGATGTTCTGCAGTGGTACACTTAGTTGTTATTATACAAAAACAAGAGCATCCATCTTATTAAAGTGGCTTTTATGTAGTCCTTAGAAGACAAATATTGCAGTTGAATTACCTCTTAACCACTGTCTTACTGAAGTGGTTAAATACGCCAACATCTAATCCAGGATCAGAGGCAGTAACAAGGCAACTAGAGGCAGCCCTTACATCAGACACATCATTGCTGCACAGGGTATGTGCTGCTGCAGTTCTCCAGTGAGAGGAACAAATCCTTTGCAATGACACAGGTATCAGTCATAAGAGGATGCTTCTTTATGCTTGGTTGCAGGTGACCTAGTTGTGGCTGTGACTGAAAGGGATCTTCTAGCATTGCTTCAGATCCTCCTGCTTAGCCTTCTCCTTTGGGCTAGAAGTAACAATCTGATGACAAACACAGGCAGCTCATTGGGCACTAATATGGCTGAAAAGTGATGGAGACAGATATCATTTCTCCCCAGGTCATGCCAGTGGCAACACAAAGAAGGGACATGCCCATGGAGCTCACCAGCATGGCACTGCCCCCACGTCAAGCACTCTGGCCTTGCCCCTCAGTAACAAAAGAACAGTATGTCTGCAAGTTATGACTTCAAAAAGTACTTGAAGAACAAGGTGAAGGACAGACATTCAGTTCGTTCTTCATAAAAAGGAGAGAAAAGAGTTGAAGAACTGGATCTTGATAAGGCATTTAAACGTTTAACCACCAGCCCTCTGAGAACATGTCTCTTTGAGAAGAATTACTGAGAAGTGGCATTTGGATAGTCTAAGGCTACTCTTAACACCTGAAATGCTGAAGATTTCAGTTTAATCCACATAAGCACACAATGAGACAGATTTATTATATATAGTAAAAGCATGACAGTTTCTTGTATACTGCTGCTATACCCTAATTCTTTCCCCTGCCAGTCCTTCTATTAAAATACATTGCTGAAAAGATACAGATGGTTTTGCCTATATATTTTATACCAATCAGTTATTCATCATCACATAACTGCATTACAATAGGAACTGCAGGTAGAATTCAGTGGACAATAAAGCCATGCCACACAACAGAAAATCATAATCCTACAGAGCTAGGCTTCTGCAAAAAACAAAAGCAACATTCTGTGTCACAGACAGAATTTTTAAACAAAGTTTTTGGATCCACAGAAGATCAGAAGAGGAATTGTTTCTGTTTCACAGAATAAGCCCTCAATATTGTACTGGCCTCTGAACGTAGTAAAATATTCCATGGTCTGCTGAGAGGTCTGAGGGATGAAGCAGATCTGTGAATGACAACAACTACAGGAGAAGGAAAAGTTAATTTGAACAAATTGGTAAGAGCATGAATTATCACAAGGTCTATCACAAGGTCTTGTTACCAACCCTCTTTATACAGAAAGGACAGAGTAGCTGAGAGCCATGTTAATCACTTCACAAAATGTTCTTGATACTTCCATAATTCATTTCTCATGGAAAGGCCAAACAATCAATTAATGGCAAATAACCTCTTGTCTGTGTACTGGAGAAACAGGGTCAACAGCAGGGTTATCAGACCCTGGGGAAAAATGTTTTCAAAAGGCAAACACTTCCATTTGGCTTTTTTCAACTGCTCTAACAGTCAAAATTATCAGGGGAATATATAAATGCTCATGTCCATAAATTCCATTGTGTCTTGTCATTTTTTGCAAGACAACTTTTCTACAAATGGGGCAGTGCTGAGAAAGCTCAGGAAATGAACCAGGAGGCTTGCCTCATAACAACAGGACAGGTTTTCCAACCCAAAGAATGATGTCACATTTTATTAGGGTACACACATTAAGTAAATAAACTTCTACCTACAGAAAATCATGATTTTTTAACCCCCACATTTTCATAGAATCATAGAATGATTTGGGTTGGAAGGGATCTTAAAAGCCATCTAGTTCCAACCACCCTGCCGTGGGGATAGGGTCATGCACCACTACACCATGTGCTTAAAGCCCTGTCCAGCCCACATTTGAATACCTCCAGGGATGGGGCATCCACCTCTCTAGGCAGCCTTTTACAGTGTTTCACAGTGCTAATCCACACAAGGTTCTACATTCAATAGAAGACAATCTCATGGTGTACAGCGTACATCAGATTGGAAGAGACTCTTTCAGGGCCCCTGTGGCACGTTCATTACATATTCTGGAAACTGAATGGCAGAGTCCTTCACTCAGACATCTACTTCCACATCAAAATCTAATTTCTTCTTGAATCATGCAAGACTCAGCTTGCTCCCAAGTCCCTGCTCTGAGCGAGGCAGCTAGGGGAAAGAACTCAGGTTTTTTTCCCTCTTTTTTCTTCAAAGACACAAATATTTAATTGTCTCATTCTGATCTCCAAAGGCCAGAGATATTTTCAAACAATTTGGACTTTCTTTAAAAGCAAGATCTCTCTATGTCTTGGGACCTGACTTCACCTATAAACATCTGAGGGAGGAAATACTGTAAAGGAGATATTAAGATGTTCTTAAAGGAATGCAACTTTTGCATTTTGTATTGAGAGGGTACAACTCATCTTGCAGATGATGGATGACAGCTACTCAATGATCATGGAAAATTAATGTATTTGCCATCTAAAATATAAATAAATGGAAGGAAGCAATCTTCGTTCCTTTGAGTTAAAAAGTTCAGATGTGTCAAGATATATTCAAAGATTAATCCAGAAGAAAGAAATCAAGAACTTTTATGAACAGACATTTCTCAATCACTTTCAAGGCTCCAATTTTACTTCCACTGGGATAATCACTCAAGAGACAGGAGAAGAGAATATAGATGATTCATTTTGAGAGAGTTATAGCTCATGCCCTCAGACAGCAGAACATAGCAATTGAAAAGTAGGCATCAAAGCTAATCTCTCTCCCTCACACTACACTTTCTCTAATACAAACAGATGAAAGCACAAATACCTCATCTAAAAAATAACTTCATTATGAATACTATTTAGCCTGGTGGTGTTCAAAGCCAGTTTGAATAAGGCTTTGAGTAACCTGGTCTAAAGGGAGGTAGGGTTGGGACTGGATGATCTTTAAGATCCATTCCAAACCCTCAACATTCTGTGATTTGGTGATTTATAAATGTAATGTCCAGTCAAAGAGTAGCAGCATGAAGATGTCCTTGCTCAAATTAACAGCAAGCTATTTAATTTCATAGAATAGTTTGCATTTGAAAGGACCTTTAAAGGTTGTCTATGCCAATCCCTGTGCAATGAGCAGAGACATCTTCAACTAGATCCAGTTGCTCAAAGCCCCATCCTATCTGAATTTAAATGTTTTCAGGAATGAGGTATCCATCACCTCTTTGTGATGTGGCAACCTGTTCAAATGTTTTAACACATTTCTTGTAAAAATCTCCTTTCTTCTGTCTAACTGAAACCTACCCTTTTTAAAGCTATTACTGTTTTTTGTATGGGAACAAGGCCTGCTAAAAGTTTGTCCCCACCCTTTTTCCAGACTCCCTTGAAGTTGTGAGGCAGCAGCAAGGTCTCCCTGAAGCCTTCTCTTCTCCAGGCTGAACAACCACAGCTCTTTCAGCCTTTCCTCATAGGAGAGGTGCTCCAGTCTTCTGATCTTCATCATGGTCTTCCTCTGGACCCACTCCAACAGGTCAATGTCTTCTCTGTGCTGGGGTCCCCAGAGCTGGATGCAGTGTTCCAGATGTCTCATGAGAGCACTGCAGAGGCACAGAATCCCCTCCCTCATCCTGCTGCCCATGCTGCTTTGGATGCAGCCTAGGATACAACTGGCTATCTGGGCTGTGAGTGCACATTGCTGGGTCATGTCCAGCCTCTCATCCACCAATACCAAATCCTTCTCAGACCCAGCAGGGCTGCTCTCAAACCCTTCATCCTGCAGCCTGCATTGATAAAGGGGGTTACCCCAACATAGGTGCAGCATCTTGCACTTGGCCCTATGGAACTTCATGAGGTTCCCATGAGTCCGTTCCTTGTGCTTGTCCCGGTCCATCTGTACGGTATCCTGTCCTTCAGGAATGAAGCACCACTCAGCTTGGTGATGTCTGCAGGCTTGCTGAAGGTGCACTCGATCCCACTGCCTATCCAGCACTGCTCCCACTCCGGGACCCCTGAGTACCTATGGTCCCATTGGACCATAGACACTCCTCACCCCTGACCATTGGGACACTGAGCTGTTGACCCTTGGGATGTGATCATCCACCAATACCTCATCCCCCCAAAAATCCTCCCATCAAATTCCAATCTTTCCAATTTAGAGAGACAGATATTGTAGGGGATCATGTTAAAGGTCTTACAGAAACTCAAATAGATGACACTCTATAGTGCTTTTTTTGTCACTGATTTTATTTATTTTTACTGCTAATAATGTCCCTCCAAAAATAAATACATATAAAGTATGTATTTATACGTCTATTTATGCATCATAAATAAAAAAATACAGTGAAAGCAAAACTCTGAAATTGACATTTAAGGGATATGAAACATTTTTCTTAAACACTCTATTGTTGATCCTTCCACATATTTTTCAAGACAACTAATTTTTTCTCCCCATTTGTTAGGATACAAGAGCTTTGTTTTGATATTCATTTTTGAATTTTTTTTTGAAGTTACTTCAATCACAGAAGAGTTTTTCAAAACATGGAAGAGTATTCTCCCTCTCACCACATTCCACTTTATAGCTGATGTCTCCTGTTGCCTCGCTGTCTCTTGTTCATTTTCATTACAAAGGTTTTGACCCACTATTTCAGGCTACACAGCACATACTGACTCATCCCTTTGATGTTACTGTATATAGCACTGTTCATTGCTTATTTATTTATTAAAAGAGCCTGGTAAATTGCAATACTAAACTAAAACACAAAAGGACAAACAAAGCTATTTTCAACACTGAAGTGGACAAACATTAACTTTTTCCACCTGTCCTCAAGTCATATACATGCTTTTTTAGTGTGGGGGGAAAAACCCCAACATTCTAGACATAGAAACAAAATTTAAAAAAATTCTGACTGATAGCCTTGCTCTTAAATTCCTTCTTGCAACCCTTCCCTGCCAGTCTAACACAAAGCAATTCCAGCTGAAAATGACTGAGCTGTGAACTTCTGTGTTTGCTCCATTTTTATCACATCTTTTCAAGCCAGTGGTTCTCAGTATTTTTCACTAGCTCCTATTCCTGTGCATGTGTCCTCCCACCACCTCACACTGTTCCCACCAGACACGAACCACCAACCTCCAAGCAGCCCAGTACCCAAGCAGAAGAGCCCCTATCATTGTTCTCTCTCCAGAAAGCCCCTGTACGTCCTATTTAAAACAAATCTGTGTTTAGCTTCCTTTCCAATCTAACAACTCAGGTGCACTTTCCAATTAACCAACCCTCTCAGCTTTTTGCATTCCAGAAATCACTGCAGCTTTTCATTAAGGCTATGTTTCTATACACCCAAAGGCTGTAAGAAGAGCCAGCTCTTCTGCTCCCCATGCTGGTTTATACCCCTTCTTTTTTCCCCTCTGCTCCCATGCTTCAGGTCCCCTAGGAAGAGCAAAGTGGGGCTCTGCCCAGAGCTCTGAGTCAGTAACTCATAAAACAGTTCTACAGTGTTCACAAGAGGATCCTGATTTTTTCATTAGGCTTCCCAGCTGCTACCACAATACAAAATAAAGAAAAAGGTCAATACTAAGGACAACTTCAACAAGACCATAGGCCATGTCATGCTGGTCTACGTTCACAGCCAAGGGTGATTAAACAGCTTTGATTTATTTCTTGTTGCACACCAACAGATTGGTGCTAAATTCCTTCTTCACAGCACCAAATCACATATTCAAAAGAGTAAACAGTCAAGGCTGACAATCTAATAAAAAATAAACAAACAATCTCATTTCTCAAGAAAAGGGAAAAACAAAATTATTACCAGGCACAGAAGCATGAAGAGACATGCTACATTAAAAACCGCACTGTTTTTGTGGTTTGTTTGGTGTTTTTTTTTGGTTGGTTGGGTTTTTTGGTTTTGGGTCGGGTTTTTTTTGGTAAGGTGTACAACAAAGTTTGCTAATAAATAATTGCTTGATTAATATGTATCTAGCTGTTTGGCTACTGTGAGGCATTTTCAGGGATACCAAGAACAGTTAAGCAAAGTGATTCATGAAAGAAGTTTTCTTGTTTGACTGGTTCAAGAAACAAGCAAACCTGAGTGCTGTCTGTCTAGTGGAAGCCAAGTTTGATAAAACAGCTACCAAAAATTGTGCCTTACATTGCTCAGCTACTGGGTAAATATGTGGTTTTTTTAAGAAATACTTAGCATTAGATCACTTTTAAATGTTTGTTACAGGAGCCAAGAGTTGAAAAGCCTACGAGCAGCTTAGCAAGATAAGTAGGGAAATCTGGAGTACTGAATGAGGGAATAACCTTCTGGTCATGAACCCACAGTGCTGTCCTTCCTGACCCAGCAGGCACTGCACTCCTGCTACTGATTCATAAGGCAAAATTAGACCTTATCAGTTGGCTGACAGAGTCATCAAACCCGGACAAGAATCCCATAATTTTGCCCCTGATCTTTCTAAACCTCACCCCACAAGGAACTAAAGAGGAAGAACAAAGCACAAAGGGAAGAGTTATCCATATCCACATTTACTTGAAACAGTACAGCAAGGCAGTTACCCCAAAAGCTTAAAGAGCAGCCAGCTGTCTGCTCCCAGGGGGTCTTCTCACAGCATTGTATTGCCACAATACCGTGAATTATGACTTCAGGTCTTGAGAAATAGAGTATTTGTAAAATACTGATATGAGATAAAAATCTTTTTAAAGGTGTGTTTGGTTAAGTTAGTTGTAAACATAAAATTCCAATTGGTAAACCTGGTCATTTCTAACACAAAGAGTTTTGTCACAAAAACTGCCATGAACTGGGTTAATCTGGTGGGTTTCTCAAAATGCCTATGGTAGTAGGGGAGGAAGGGAAACAATATCTCCCCAAATCACTTATCTTTTCAGATTCATTTAAAATCCCCATTAAAATGAAGCTATTACATATTTGTCATAGGCTACTTAGCACAGCGATTTTCTATTCTAAAAAGGACCATTCTTGGCACAAGTAGCTCATAATGGCCTCCTTAAAAACCTGAACATTTGAAGAGAAAAATGACTCAGTCTGTACACAGTAGAAACCCTGTGAAGGGGGGGAAAGGAAAGCATGAAGCATGTTTTAGCTAATCTGGGAGGCAGAAAAGATGCTCAGATGCTTCCTGTACCATTTATGGAAAGAAACAGAAACACTGCTGTGTAGATTATCTTCTGAAGAAAACAATCTGACAAGGAATATCACAGGAGACTGCACGGCCAATTTGATTAGCTGTTGACAAAAATATCATGACATAGTAAAGGGGGAAGATTATTGACACACCTAAATTTTCAAATGCAGAAATAGACAAGTTAAATCCTTTTAAGTCTCCTGAACATTTAAAATAGTCTACTCTCATTTATTAGATGTGATCTCCATTCAGAGACTAAAATGATTTCCCAATCAACACGGGACAAGTTAACACCTGTTGACCCACAGCCTGAGAAATATATGAACAATCTGAATACATGAACAATGTGAATGCACAGGACACAACTTCCTTCAGTACAACAGAACTAATATAATGTTCCTTCTTCCAGAGAGTCTTTGATGACATCATTATCATCTCACTTATTATTTAAAGGCAGTACATGCAAAAAGAAGCAACAACTCAAGCTGTGCAGGAAGGTAATGGAATGCACCAACTCAAGATTACTAAAGCAATAATTAAGTGGCAAATATCAGACAAACCATGTTTTATAAAAAGATAAATGGTAAGAAAGTTAAACCAGAGGTTTCCTCTTCCTCAAAGCAATTTACTTTAGATTGTTAGCAAAATCATTCTGTTCCATTTCTTGATGATTCTTGTGGAACAATCTGGATCATCCCTTTCAGTGTCTCAGATTGAAAAGGGGCAAATTTACTTTTCTATTTGTATTGTCTAGACAGACAGCAAAAATGGGACAGGCATGTAATTGAGCATAAATATAGAAGATGTTCACAATTTAAGAAGGCAAAAAAGGGGTTTACAGCTTTGTTTTTTCAACTCAATGAGCTTATCTGGTTGGATTCAGATTTTCAAAACAGCCACAAACTGTTGAGTTTAATTTGAAATTTAAAAAGGAAATATTTTCTTGCTATAAAAACATGCCATATATAAATAAGAGTAGAAATGGAAGATTACACGTTCCTTTCACCTACTGGGGAAAGAAATATCTGAGCTCCTGCAAGCTTGTTATGGGTTATATTGTGTTGCTTGATGATTCCCACAGTAGCTGACTCATCCCTGAATTCACAACCATCTTCCAAGTTCTATTGGGCAGATATTTATTAACCATTTTTTAATTCCACACATGAAACACACTGTTTAATTTTGCACTCCTGTTTCTTCTTTCTTTTCCCAAGATGGATACCCTCCTTTTCACTCTGCTTCCCCACTCTACCCTGCAAATTTAAGCAAAATAATTCAACCAGCTACTGTGCTCTTTGAGGGAAAAGGCCTCTTTTGGTCTCTCAGACAGACAAAATGAACTTTATTCTGAGCAAGAAGGTCACCTAACACATAGGTAGAAATATTTTTTTTTAGTTGTGCCACATTTCTTACCTAGAGTAAGTTAGAAGCAAAGCCCACAAATCAGCTAGCCAACCTTAATTCTAACAATTCTTAAGTAGAGCACATTTACTTGTTCTAAACTATGACCTTACAATACAAAGAAACTCAGAAGTATGAGAAAATTGTTGACACCAGACTTGAAATATTTAATGAGCATATAATTTCATATGTCCAGCTGTGTGCAGAAGTAGACTAGTTCAGCTAAATCAAAGTCCCCAAAAATGAAAATAATGAAAAACTATATCAATAAAGTCTACAGATGAAAGAGAAGACTTAAATTTTTATTTGAGCATATGAAATCTGCCACATACCAACCTCTATATATCCAGTGCAATACTGCCAGATTGCACGAAGTTTTCAAAATCTTTTTATTCAGTCCCAGTGAAATGAGAAAATTATAAAAAACAATCACTATTTCTAAATAAGCTGTACATCATACTATCAAAACGATCCAAACTATGAATCACTTCATGGAAACACAAATGGCTTTCACTCAGTCCAAGAGCCTCAACCTAGAAACCACAATATTGCTATCCAGTACAAGAAGAGCTAGTACCAGGTAACTAGCCAATAAAATACCTATACAGAATAGTTTATTATTGATTCCTTCATAGCTGAGGGAAGTCCTAACCTTTGTTTTGCTCCATCCAGACAAGGGAAGTCAGGTCTGCCTATTTATCCTTGCTGTTACAACCAGGATGCTGCTGCAGAGTGACACAGTCAGTACATTGAGCACAGGAGCTTCTATGAGCATTGTGTGGCTTTAGTCCATAAATGTGCATTGATCTTGACCTGCTGCTCAAACAGGACTTAATTCTGATGTATCTCATAGGAATTAAACTAATAAACTATAAATTAAGTATAAAGGACACTCCTATAACCAGCCTCTGTGGGATTTTCAAGGACAGGTCCAAACACTGGAAGTGATATAAGGAACATGGATATAAGAGGTCTATTACAGAAGGAAGGATAAAAAAGAAGAGGGGCACAGAACAACCTAAGTGCGAAATTACTACAAGATTGTTTGTAATACCAGCTCTGTCCCTTCAGTTCTGAGGTACATTCCATATATTAGGTCCTTTCCCTTGATTACTAGCTCTGTTACTTTTTTCCTCTTCATTACAAAACCATAGTCCTGTGTTTTAACAGAACTTTTCATTGGTCAATTAATTTCAACAATTCAGGAAGCAGTTTAGTCAATATCACTTTAATAAGGTGTTAAAAACAAAAGTAACTAAGAATTCAATGGTCATTTCCAGCTTTCAGCTGCAAAATCAGACTTATTTGTACCTCTGTCTTGAGCAAGCATCTCCAGGATGTAAAAGCATTTTGACTGAATTAAGCAGAGCCTCTCCAATATTATTTCACTTCTTCTTTATGGTTACTAAATTGAAGCTTCACTGTAAAATCATTCTGTCCTTAAAACAGCATCTATATCAGATGTGTTATCTGCTAGATCCTAGACCACCTATATCATCCCTTTTCTTTCATTTTTCAGCTTCCCTCATTCCCCCTTTGCCAGTCAGTACAATTTCTGAAATAACCAATACTCACTCAGACAGTCCTGAAACTAGCTCTCTTTTTTTTCTGACAGCTTCTTCACAAACATCTGTCTTAATCAGTTCATTTTCTATCTCCCCTCAACTTTGTACTTTTTTTCAGATTTCCTGCTTAATTTTTTCAAGTTGCTTTCAGTTTCGAGGTATTTCTCTTTTCTTTTTCTCCCTTTAATCTTAGAAGCATGTGAGCTACAAGCCACTTTTTGCAACCAGCACAGGGGTCCACATCTGTCCAGAGAGATACCTGTATTTCACATGGACTGAACCATCCTGAGGGAGCACAGGAAAGCAGGAGCCTCAGCTAATGGTCTATACAGGTACATTCAGTCCATCATCTTATCACACTTACAGTCTGGAGGTGATTCTCACTTTATCTCCAACACAGAATTTGGCAGCAAGCAGAGTCCTTCATTACAGCACAAGGTACGAAAAGTCATTAATCATCTCATCCACTTTGGATCTCAAAGCAGTCAATGATGTAACAGCCGTTGGATGAACATGTGGCTTAGACTAACTTAGCCTTGTTATTACAAACCCAATAGCCCATTCAAGGAGATGGGTTTACAAATTTAAAACCTAACAGAATTACTCCACTTATCCACCCTATGGGTCCTTTAAATCATACACCTCCCTATCAGCCAGTATTACTTGCCTACAATATTACAATGCATTTCCTCATTTATTTAACACTCTTCCCTGTTTGACTTTATTTCAACTCTGAGAGCAGACTTGTCTAACACACTACGAATTGATCTATGACTTACAGATGGCACTTCTGAGAAAAATCAGAATAAAACCCAGGTTGTTTAAGGAGTTCTATAGAAATGTAGCTATGCTTATAACTGTTCCTTCAAATCCACAGATGGGTTCTGAAACTTCATCATCTCAGGTCACCACAACCTTCCAGTGATGACAAAGCCCTGCTGAACACCATAATGATCCAAATAAACAGATGTACAGGAAGGGTGCATCTAAAAGTCCTCTTAAGTGAATACAACACACAGACAGAGTCTTGTATGCAACAAAGAGACACAAGTCTCTAAACACTGGAAACAGTGGAACCTAGTGGTGTATGGGTTTGTATAAAGTCATTTGACATTCTAACTTAATTATATTAAGATTCAGCATAAACAGAGTGTCATCCAAGAATTCACACAGGAGAGAGCTGTTATGAATATCAAAGTTGGAAGACAAATCTTCATTGACTTTAATATCTCTGAGAATCCACAGGGGAGAGAACTTTGAAAGCGGCTCAAGTCTAAGACAATAAAAAATTCTTCTGAAGCATTCTCCACATCTCAGGAATCCATAAGGGTGTCCATTTGAGTGAGTCTTCAAGGTATAACAAGATTAAATTTATGCCACAAGCTTATGGTCTCATGTCTGCCTGGCCAACTGACCTTCCATATGTTCTTGTAGGGGTTGGACCACTGGGACTCCTGCTTTTCCATTACCACTGATTGCATTTGGGAGCCAACACTTACAAAAGCAAAGTGGGATTAAGCATCTCTTATTTCCACAGAAAGCAGGCTGCAAATAAGGAACAAGAGACATACATACACATCCATACACATCCAAGAGAAAAATCAATGATTTGGCAGCAATTCTAGGTTACCCCATTCTGTACTATTGCTGCACTGTTGTCCACTGGAACAAGCAAGGCAAAAGGATCCCTGCAGGTTAGACAACCCAGTAAGTAGAGCTTTAAACCAGAAAAAACAGGAGAAAGTGATTCCTCAAAAAGTAAGGAAAATGTGGATGGGGTGGGCAAGCCAAGGGCCTGGATGGTAAGAATGAAAGAGACACAGCAATCCACAAAACAGAGCTGAAGTGGAGTTTCTCCAAGCATAGGCATATGAAGAAGGAAGTGCCAGCAGAACAGCCTCATGGAGAAAGCTCTCACACCTGTACTGAGGAATCAGCACACTTGGGTGCCTGCCTGAACTGCCTCTACACTGATGCACACAACATGGGAACAAACAGGAGGAGTTAGAAGTCCATGGGCAGTTTCTGGACTATGACCTCAATGGGAAAATGGAGACATGGTGGGATAGCTCACAGGAATGCTGTGCTACCATGGATAGGTAAAGGTTGTTTAGTAAGGATAGGCTGGCAAGGTGAGGAGGTGAGTTGTCTTTTATGTGAAAAAACAGCTGGAGTTTGTGGAGTTCTGCCTTGGGAACGTTCAGGAGATGGTAAGTAGCTCACAGGTTAAGATTAACAGGCAGACCAGCATGGGTACTACTGCAGCGGTATATACTACTATGTATAGTAGTATATAGTCTACTGTATGTAGTAGCACATGCTATGGACTTCCTAAGCAGGAAGAAGTAGATGATGCCTTGTTCAGACAACTGGAAGATGACTTATGTTCACAGGCCCTACTCCTCAGAGTGGAAATTCTAGCCACTGTGATGCCTTCTGTGTGGAAGGACAGCATAATCTAGGGCTCAAGGAATCTAGAATTCTACAGGGCCTTGATGATAAGTTCCCAAAGTGATCATGAAGCCAAAGAAAAGAAAAGTGCCCTGCCTGACCTGGTACGTACAAATAATGAAGAATTGGCTGTGCATGTGCAAGTTGCTGACAGCCTTGGCTGAAGTTTGGTTGTAGACAAGTCAGTAGTAGTGTCCCCTCCTTAGCCTGAAATATGCTGTTAATAAACAAGAGAACAAGCTTCTTGAGATTCAATGTTCAACAAAAAGCCACTGCAGTATTTATTCTGTTTCTGAAGTTTCTGAAGAGAGAAGCTGCAAGAATCAAAAAAGCTAAGTTGTGTTCTATGCAAAACACGTATTGAGGAATACCTTCCAATAATCCAATACTCTGGAAATACAGAACTACCAATCAGTAAACCAGCTAACTATGCCAACAATTAACAACAGCCATATGGTATAAAGTGCCATACTTTCAGCTCATACCATTGTGGCTACAAAGCCTAATACGTGAAAGCCAAAGGCTACTCCAACTAGAAGGCAAGAGAGGAGCACTTCAGGAAAGCACATTTGAAATATGAGTTGATACTTCTACTGTAACAACAATGGTGCTACCAAATAACACTGGAGGATTTTTATTTCCCAGCACTATACATAGAAAAAAAAAAGTTATCTGTAAGTTAATCACTTTTTGTGAAAAAGTCCTATCAGCACTTGAAGGGAGATACATGACATTTTTAAAATACAAAAAAAAGTTTTAACAGAAAAATATTAGTGGTGTAGAATGAAATTGAACATACAATGGTACAGCTGCTTATACTATACCAACTTTTCCTTGTGACCTTTTAAGCAAACTACAGAATGAAGAATGGAGTTTTTCATCTACTGATACATAACAGAAAATGGAATATTAGCAGTGCTTATTTTGTCTAATTTCTGCATTAACGTGGTTAAGCAATACATGTATTTCAATATATATATGTATTTCAATATATTTTTTTTTCATTCAAACATAAAGTATTTCAAATTTTATACTGCCTTAACAGGAAGCAAGCTTACAAAGCAACACATACCTGATATACCCTGAGACTCCTTCTGTAGATCACAGTACCACAGTCTGTTCACTGGATCACAGCCTTCCCTGATAGACAGCAAGACATATCGACCATCATCTGACACCTGTAAGAAGTTACAGAAAAATCAAAGACAATTCACCCTCTGGAAAAGAGAACTCCAACTTGAAAAGTGAGTTCATACATGCAGAAAAATCTGGTGCTGCTGTTAAAAAAACATTACAAGCTATAACCACATTATAAATTATCTGATGAAGCTTCTTGGTTCGCTTTTGCACATGCATGTACACACACAAGAGAATTTTTGAAATGGTGTCTGCTAGTACAGAAAGTCATCAACTAATCCTTCTTGCTACTCAGGCTTTGCAAACATACTACATTTCTTGACAAAGCTTTTGAAAGTGCAAATCCAACAAGAAAAGGTAGAAAGTAACAACAAGTCTTAAAGTCTCCTTCTCCTGACTGAGCTGTTCCAAGCATATTCCAAAATTACCAAATTTTGATGTTTTATTAACAGAGCTGATAGAGAAGGCTGTTTACTATTCATATTCTTATATGACCCTATCTAATGGGAATTTAAAGTCACAAAATACAAATCTGGGTGCTGGACATTTTCCACTTGGCACTATAAACAGCTTCAAAACAATTCTTATATTGTAATTACTTCTTAGATATATTTCAGTTTATATTTGTAACATTTGTTATGCAAAATACCTGTAGAATGAGTTGTGCAAAATAAATTTCAAAATAATTAAGTTTTAATTATACTGCTATTCCAACAGGTCCACAATTTTAAGGACACAAGAAAGGGAAGAGAAACAAATCTCATTGTATGAAAGTTAATTAAAAAACCCCAACAACACTCCTTGAAACAAAAACAAGCCCCAAATGAGTGTTTCCAAATTGTTTTTTTACAGGCATTTTGTTATGATCTAATTATACCACAAAAAAAGCCCGTACAGCCTAAAGCTCACAAGACAAAGAGAAAAGAACACCTAAGATTCCTATTGTAGCCAAAATCCCACTCCATTATATGAAACAGCAAAGGCATCTTTAACAAGGCACCCTGCACCTAGAAACAAGTATATCCAGAAATGGAAACCAAGATTAGGTGATCTTTCTTGAAAATATATCTTCAGTGGTTTTAGGTAAGCAATAATTGCAGGTGTAAATTTTAATGAAGCAAATGATTGCAATATGCTCCTTAAACATCTGTCCATACTTGTGAAAGCAGCAAGTTCCCTTCACTTCATCACCAACTGAAAAAACATAACAAATAATTTTAAGTTTATATATAAAAATACAGATTACAGTTATATTTAAGAGTATGACACACAAAACTCTTTTAGTCATGGTCAGAACCCACATAAATTTATTCTTTGATTCTGTGAGTAAAACAGTTAAGACAAGACTGATAACTTTACCCAAGAAAGAACAGAGATGTGCAAATTTCTGATGTTGTTGCAAGGGCAATTCAGGATGTCTGATGACAGCAAATCTGAGTACATCTAATTTTTCCTTCCATATTCCCAGCTGTACTAGTTAAGAGTTGATAGCAGTTTATGTTTAATTTGAAGTAAGAACTCCCAAAGCATCTTGCTGGTGGGATACCAATTAAGTGTGTCTCTATCGCTAAAGCTATTCTTACACCAGTGAGTTCTACAACCCAAAGGATTTTGACAGAAACAGGACAAGATGGTTGACTGCAGCATGCTAAAATGCTCAGTATTATACTGCAGATTTAGACATCTATACTGCAAAGTTACAGTTTGATGAGCAATCCTGGCAGCAGCATCACCTTATGCAGTCTCCACCTCTAGCTCTTCCTACAGCTATCATTGCTTGTGTCCATGTAAATTCATTCCCCATGTCGTGCCAGTACAACCATCCACCATTTGTGAAGTACACCAGTTCAGGGAACTGATCCAACTGAAAAAATGGCATGTTCAATGACAACAAAAAAATTTAAACCTCCAAGAACCAGAAAAGAAGAAAGAATCCAGAAGAACAAAACACCCACCCAACAACCCAAACAAACAAAACAAAGAATCCAGGAGGGGAAGGAGAAAGAAAAAGGAAAAATACTTAAACAATGCACAATAAAAAACCAAAGAATAAAAGAAGCCCCTCTGCCAGATTAGTATCTCAATCAGTTCACTGCTCAGTTGCACGAATGGCCAAGCTAACACACAGCACCAAACAGCTGGAAACATGAATAACAGGGGTAGAGATTGCTTAAGGCAGCTCAGATTGCAGCACTGATGAAAATGCCACTGACCCTACACTGTAAACAGACAAGGGTCTGGGTTTCAGGACAGCAAAAGGAAATAGGATTTACCAACTATCATTTGAATTATTCTTACATTGCTACATCATCTTTGTGAGCTGAGCTGCAATCCCTGCTCTTGGCTCACAAATTTATGAACTGAAATTTCATGCTAGTACCTCACTCAAATCTCAGAATGCATTCATGGTTCAGCATAAGGGAGACAGCTGCAACGTCAGACCTGATTTCCCGCATTTAGGATGAAAGGGAAACATCTCAAAAATTTCTGAGAGATCTGGAATGCCAGTCAGTGCACATTTCCCTCATTAAAATAATTACTATCATTTCAAAGAACACCCACTGGTAAAAGGTAAGCTATAAAGCAATTGCACCTCTTAAAACAACATTTAGTATCTGTCAAAACAGGACAGAAGAAATCCTGTAGCGTTTCAACTGGACCTTTCAAAAACCTTCAGCATAACAATGATTTTACTGGCATAACACAGTACTAATCCCTAACTGAGCACCAGTAAAGGAAGGATTATTTCAAAGAACTGATGTTGGTGTGTAGCTTTAGTTTCACTACTACTGTCATTCAGCCGGTTGGCAATTTTGAGCTTGTTAGACCTACTATTTCTTAAATATATGTTGTGACCATCATTACACCATACAAACAAACACAACAGTATCACTAAGCTGTACTCCTAAGTACTATTTTATCTAGTCTTTCAGGCATCAAAACCTTTAAATTCTCCTTTATAGCAGAGTTCTGGTTTATAGTGGAGTGTTTTCTCTGGGCTGTTTTTCTGCCTAGTGATTTCAATGCTACCTGTTCTCTCCATTTTGATGAACAGTAACCACTGCTAAGACAAACATTAAGAGAAGAATCTGTAACTTCAATATATCAATGAACACCAAAATAAAAAAATTATATGAAGTCTAATCAGTAAAAACAATCTAACCACTCAAATCTCATCTTTGTTACAAAATACAACTAATTCATTATACAAGCCATATAAGGAACTGCAAAGGGTTATTAGAATCCACAGCAAAAACAAAGTGAAATATTTTGTCTAGCAGCAGCAGCAGATTTCAGACCAAAAACTCATACATAATTGAACAAACAACAACAAAAAAGAATGAACATGAGAAAGCTGTTGGGTTTTCAGACTTCCTGGCTTTATGCATTACTCAACTAAAATGTCAATATGAGAGATATTAGAGTGCTCTACTTTCAAGTCATGTGCATACTAACAGTGAATATTAATGCAAGTTCTGTGAACGCTACCTGGACAGCCACAATTGCCAGGTTCAGGATAAGGAAGAGCTCTCTATATTCAGTTCACAAATAGAGGCCCTTAGAGTATGTTGTATTCTATTAAGGCAACTATACACACACATCATTCCTTAACAGACAATAAATTAAAAGTTTTACTACCTTTGCCCTTTTTTATTATCAAGGTGGAAAAAACCTAATCACTGCGTAATTTGTTTCTGCGTAACAAGGTACTAAAATAAAATAAAAAAAAATTCAGTTATTAGATCCTATGCCTGTGTTGAGAAAAAGATAAGCTCTCTTCTTAACTGCAGGCATTAACACTATGGTAATCTACAACCTGATCTGCATCTGCAGTTATTTCACAAACTACAGCTCCGCATGCACTGGTGCCCTTTGCATATGAAACTGAACAATTGTCACTGCTATCTAATGCATTTCCAATGAAGCACAGCAAATGAATCATGTACAAAAAAAAAAAACAAAACCAAAACAAAGTTCCAAAAAATCACAGACAGAATCAAAGCTTTCCAACAGAGCTAAAAGGTCAAATTACTAACTGTAATGTATCCAGCCATGAAAGATCAGATCATCCAGAAAAAGAAAGATGTATGGCAATAAAGATGCAACTGTGCAATGCATGGAACTAAAAACTCACTGCATCAATAAGCTGGATTTTAACACTGCTACAATTTTCACTATATGCTATGGATGTAACAGCTTAAAACCACCCAGAGAGACTGAATAGATTTTTTTAAAAATACTTATTTAGGAATGTACCCAGTCAACACAATAAAATAGATTAATGACAGCAGTTACTTCCTTAACTTTAGATATATGCTGCACAAAGAGTTTTGCATAACACCACTGACCCTGGATATGACTCCACTAAGAAGAATTTACATGCAAGAAACCTTTCACCTGCTGCAGAAATGACCTCTTTCGTTATTTATGAGTATTTTTAAGCTTTTTATCAGATGAACAAATGAAAATATTAAGTACAAAAATCTACAAAGCATGTTGGTTCTACAGAGAGAAAAAAAATTACTGTAAAATTTGCTAAAATATTTGGCAAGTAAAGAGCAATTACACTGTCTGAACAGCCTCAAGTGTTCTACAGATGTGCACATGTGCCTGTGCTGCAAAGATCTGCCTGCATGATGACAAAGAACTCCCACAGTAGTCTTACAGCCTTTCAAATTCCACTTTTATTATCTCACATTTATTAGAAAAATCAAAGCTATTTTCTTTCCTAGAATAAGAAACTCTTTTGTAAAGGGTTGTGGGTTTTTGTGGGGTTTTTATGGGGGTTGTGGGGTGTTGTACTGGTTTGTTGTTTTTTTAATGAAGGGAACATACAGCTATGTTCTGATATTATCTTTGTAGCGGTGCCAGAAAATCACTGAAGCTTGCAAATAGCTCCTATCACATTTTATGTTCTTGCAGTCTTTTAAGACGCTAAAGACTGGGGCAGGAACTCCCTCTCACAAAGCAACCTCCTGAGACTGCCTGCACAATCCAAGCCACCTGAAGCTGCCACTCTCAGGCTGTAAAGGTGCTGCTTTGTTTTCTGTTTGCAGAGTATCAGTTTCACTAATGCTGGGTGATCACAGGAAAGCAAAATTTCAGGAACATTCTGAGGCATAGGCCTGACGCTTTATGCAGGACATGGACACGGTTATATGCAAACAACATTCTGACGGGTTCTATCCACCCACTCCCCAGGTTAGAAAACTTGCTCTGGGCATTAATTCAAATCTCTTATTCCAGCTGGATTTTTCTTCTTGGATTTTAGATACAATGTGCTGGTATAACGAGCACTTGTATTCTGACCATATTTCCTCTGCTAACTTTGGGGTTGAAGGAGCCACACCAAAGCCAGAGAACGGGATTTTGACACTAGATCATCACAGCAATATGCACACACATATTTACATGCATTCTCTTTCCTAAGTCTAGCACAGAACAGAATCAGTAGCCTTTTGGAGTGACAAACATCACACACATTTTACTGTGGTTCTCAGCTTGCTTTTGAGCAATGAAAGCACTGAAGCATCTGGAACCTGGCTATGTACGAAATTATCAGCCCCCACAGTCCCACGCGCAGCCACGATTACCTGCCTCTTTCTTACGAGTAAAATCTCTGGGCCTACTGCCAGGGCTGTAGGAAGACATTCATACTAGTCTTCTATTCAAGATTCATCCTTGACTAAGGCAGTGTAAGGCTTTAGAACAATTCCCACAGCCCTGTTTTACGCAGCAGTGCGTCTCACTTGAGTGAACTGGCAATGTTTTCAGCCCTCCGTGCTGCTCACTCTTCCCCAGTGGATGCTTCTATGTTGCTGCAGTGAAACCACTATAGGCAGCACACATCTGGCACAGCCTGCTCCTCTGTGCTCTGAATTTCACATGCAAGATCACCTCCCTGGTTTAGAACCACTGATGTTAACTGACAGCTCTAAATACAAAATGAAGAATTAAAAAAATAATTGTAAATTCAGAGACAGTAGACAGTGTTTGTTAGAAAACATGAAAAATTGTAGTTATTTTACTGCTGGCAGAATTGGGATAGGAGAGTTCCTCTCACCCACTCCTTTCAGTTCTGTTTGCTTTCCTGCTGGTACCACAGGGACTTCTTGCACTACCAACTGTGAAAGACTGTTATATAACTTATTGTTTAACTTTGAGAATAACAGTCTGTCTGTGAAAGAGAGATATGTTCAGTCAGTCTGGAGAAAAAGCAAGAAAAAGCTTAAACAGAAAAGCATGGGAAGCTCCTGTTTTCCCTGAATACCTATGACATTGCCAATGTTTTAAAAATCTTCATACCAGACTGCCCTCTGCTGGGCTGTTATTCAATTAAATTCTATCCCTGCTCTTCACAACTCTCCCAGAAATGCTTATGCTTCTCCTAGACTAATGAAAAGATTTCCTTTTTCAAAACTTACATATCTGACTAAAAAAACCAGATTTTTTCCCTCAGAAACAACCCATTCAAGTGAAGAGCTGGAAATGCATCTGTATTTCTCTGCCAACACCATTTTCAGCACCACAGATTTTGTTTAAATCAAGCATACTTGGGGTTGGTGTTGAATGTATAATAAGGAAAAGTACCCTGAAGCTATTTGCTTGCATATTGTCTTGTAAATATTGTAAATATATTAAGCTGACAAAATTTTACACAACCCTCTTTTGTCCTTATGAATGACCTAGTTTCCTATCTCCATTGAGAATACACACCACTCTGACTCCCTACAGTGCACCTGAGATTATTTTTTCTGAAATATCATGGCAACATTATTAATTCTGCAGTCTCTGAAGAATTTCCTTGTCAGGTGCTTTTCACTTGCAAGTGAAGTATTTCTCTTCCTTGACCTTGGTTGCAAGACCTGCAAATTCTGTTCAAACCTAGGTATGAAAGTTCAACACTCCCCCCACCAAAAAGAAAGGTTTGGTACTTAAGACCAGAACACCCACCCTACAAATCAACTGTTTTCATGGAAGCTTATGTAAAAACATAATGTCTCTAGTTAGCAGCACTAGCAAAGCTGGTAAAAAAAAAAAAATATTTATCTGACAGAAACACATGAAAACATGCATTTTATAACATGCTGTGCAAAGTTGTATTTTAAAACCTCAGCAGCATCTTAGCACCAAGGAAGTATATTCAGGACAGCACCAAACAGCCATATAATTTGATTTTGACTAATGATATTTTAATTTTTCCCCCACTACTTTGTGGCGTCCCACTTTTTTAAACACTTAGAAAAACTGACTAGAAAACTTGTTGGAATGGTCTGAAAAGAAGATTTTTGATCTACTGCACAAGGATGAAACCACATTTTGCAACTGCACTGTTTTGGTTTGGTTTTTGTTGGTTTTTTTTTTTAAATTGCATAATATTTTTCTCCTGACCATTAAAAGTACCTTTGTTTTCTGTCAGCCTACAGTAAAGACAGCTCTAACATTTTCATGGGTAATTGTGTTGAAAAGTGACACAAACTGATGATCACATTTTCCAAAAGAGGTTCTTGCAGATGAAAGTATTTGCAGGAACTGAGTATCTCAAACCAAGCTAAAACCACTTCATATTCATCAAAAGTGTCAGACAAAAAAGAGACCAATATAGAAACAAAAAGTACTGATCAAACACAGCAGGCAGGAGAGTACAGAGTATTACAAGTATTCAGCCACAGGGAAAAGGTAAGTTCCTCGATAAATAGAATGACCACCACTACATTCCAGCAGCACTTCAAATAAGGGCACTCAAGTGCACATTGCTAAATCTACTATGGGGAATAAAACACATTAATTGCAAAAGGTTTACTGGGATTTTGCACTACAATGCAGCACTTCAACAAAATAAGCTTAGGAAATCAATTTCATTTCCAATAACACAGTCTGTACCATATGTGTGCTGATA
>NW_005054417.1:739153-744572 GCF_000277835.1 Geospiza fortis | reverse complement strand
TCAGAGTATTAACTGATTTTGACCTGTATATCTCCATTCCTCAATTAAGCAGAACAGATATATTTATTTTTCAGGGAAGACACTGGAAAATTAAATATAACCAAATAACATACGGCAGGGAATATCCAGACACTGGATATTAGAATAAGCTTTTTGTGCAGGAAGTACAAGCTGGGGCTAAACACTGACCAAGAAGAAACAAGAACAGCGACACATTGTCCATCAAATGATCTTCTCTGTCTTGGAATTTGTATCAGGTAGAATGACCTCAGTGAAGAAAAAGGGTATATGATTGTGTCATTGCAGGCTGAAGGAGTGATTTAAAGCAAATTAGGCAGTCTTATTTTCAGGAATTCTTAATCAATGATTCTTAGTTCAACTGTCAACTCTACAACACTAATAAAAAGTGTTCTTTTAACAAAATGTTTTCAAATTAATATCCACTATCAGTTGTTAGAATCTGAAAAACAGAATATGATAATGGTAAGGTGCAGGGTATTTACCATACCTCAGCTCCACCCATCCATTTTGGTTCATCAGGAAATTCAGCACACAGGATATCTTCTGACTGGTTAGTTCCTAATACGTGGTAATACAGCTTTTGATGCAGATTAGTGGAGGTCTCAGTACCTAGTGAAATGCAGATGTTTAAACTAGTAAGTTCTCAAAGAAATGCAACAATCATATGAAACCCTTAGAAACTTGTGTATCCCTTTGTATATGAAAGAGAAATGCAGAAGAGAGGACTAGGAATTGTTCCAAGCTACAACCATTCCCCTCCAAAAAAACCACCATCCTACTAAACAAGATAAAACTTCATGCTGGAAACCTGTTTCAAAAGTAACCCTTTCCTTTTATTGTTGATAATAAATCTTCACATTTGAAGAAGGTATCATTTCAAGCTTTGCTTTCTAGAAATAAAAGCAAGCAAAGCGAAGAAAAACAAGAATCCCTGCCACTCTCTAATGACATTTTCATTTCCATCTCACCCAGTGCAATTAAGGGGAGATTTACTGCTAGTTACATTCCTAGAAACCTTCATACTTCCATTTGCTGAAAATATAAAAGTGATATATTTTAAAGCACTGTATGAGGTGCCACTTGATTTAATTTTTTAAAAAATTTTATTCTTGCAACATTTTCCAACACTTCAGCTTTTGAACTACAAACAGGAGGTTAAAAAACCTCAACAAAACAAGGTTGGTGTCTATCTTGCCAGTCTGGCAAAATTATAGCCTTCAAAAGCAAATACAGAGGCAAAATTCAGGCTCTCTCCCGTTTATTGAAGAGCACATCTCCAGAAGAAACTTTTCAGTAGCTCTGCCTTATAATAAAAGCTGCTAAATTCCTTCCCCATTGATGTTCCTCTGCAATTTATTCCACTTTGTGCAGTGCTCCTTGAATTTTGCTAGCATAAACATTTTGTTTTGCTTTGCTGTGAACCACACATGAATTAATCTGTTTGAACATGAGAAACCTTATGCCTCACATTGCTATTCATAGGGTCAATCTCCCAAAGCAGTTTATCTACAACCACACAAATGCATCAGGGGAAAGATCTAAGTAAGCTTCCACCAGGCATCAAATTCTAATCAACACCAACAATATGGAACCTAAGTAAATCATCCCAGAGGAAAAGAAAGGGAGCAGCAAACTTGGAGAAGAAGAGGGGCAGGCAGACAACAAATTACTCACACTAACTGAACAAGAGCGTTTTGGTGATAAAAGACATAATCTGATCTCTAATTGCATAACCAATACAGCCATTTATTTCAATATAGATTTGTAGAGCTAATTGTTGCACCAATTCACTGCAAAAGTGATTTTGCTTCCACATAGCATGCAATTAGAATGGTCATACCTACCATCACTTTTCCCATCTTGTTGTGGGTAGCTGTTATAGAACATGCCTTTTCCATCATGGGTCCATGCCATGCAACTGAATTTAACTCTCTCCAGTGTATCTGGGAGATCCTCAGGACCTTCTACTTTCATAAACTTAATTGTAATCCAATCAGAGCCACTAGAACTCAGGCCATATGCAAAGTATTCACCGTCTTCACTGAATGCATAACCTAGGAAATCAGAAACAAACAAAATGAAGAGAGATTAAATTGGGATACTAGTTAAAGAAACTGTTCACCAAACACCAAGAGAAGGTTTATTTTCTAAAAACACTGCAAGACACTACATCTGCTATCACTTAGGAGTCACACCAGTTTCCCAATCTCTGTGGACTTATCAATTAATGCACAGATCCAAGTTTAGGCACAGATACTCAGTAAGTGCATCCATATTCAGTAACACAACTTATGCCAAACCAATTATGGTTTGAATCATATTTCTTCTACTGCCTGCCCTGAGCTTGGCAGGAATAGCTAGAAAATGAAAATAGGTAGAGAACTTGAGTGAAATTTTAAGAGAAACAGTACCAAAGAAGCTAACAAAGATGCAAGCTATATATCGAAATAGTGTAAATACAACTTAAAAAATGAGTCACTGAAAACTAGATCCTTTAAAACCCTGAAAACTGAAGTAACTGGGAAACTTTGCCACTAGCATGCAAATGATTAATTACCAGTATTCTCAGCTAAGACCTGTGATATATATTTCACTTTATCCAAACAGTGATATGACAATAGGACAGTAAAGAGCTTCCATTTTAGTTGATGAAGATCAAATTCATGCTTGCAAATCAAGTCAAGCGAAGAGACTGAATTATCACAAGCCTGTACAGACCTGAAAGCATCTACCAAAAAACAACCTAAGAAAAAGTTGCATTTCACAGACATGACAGTTTTGAGAGGCACCACTGTGCCACACCAATATATTCCCTCCTGTAAGAATGTAAGAGTGGCAATTCTGATTCAGAACACAATTCCCTCTAGTTGTCCTCAGGAGTAACCACAATGTGATACCTACACAAGAATAACCACATAATCATGGAATGGTTTGGTTGGAAGGGATCTTAAAAATCATCTAGCTCCTACCCTCCTGCTGTAGACAGGGACACCTTCCACAAGACAAAGGTTGCTCAAAGCTCTGTCTAACCTGGCCTTGAACACTTTCAGGTATGGGAGATCCACAACTTCTCTGGGCAACCTGTACCAGTGCCTCACCACCTTCACAGTAAATAATTTTTTTATAATATCTAATCTAAACCTATTCTCTTTCAGTTTAAAACCATTCTCCCTTGCCCTATCACTACATGCCCTTGTAAAAAGTCCCTCTACAGCTTTCCTGTAGGCCCCATTTGGGTACAGGAAAGCTACTACAGGGTCATCCCACAGCTTTCTTTTTCAGGCTGAATAATCTCAACTCTCTCAGCCCTTCACCATAGGTGAGGTGCTTCAGCCCTATAATCTTTTCATGGCCCTCTTCTGGACTCCCTCCAACAGGAGGTCTTGTGCTCCAGGCTCACAGGAGCCCAGTGGAGGGGCAGAATCCCGTGCCTTGCCCTGCTGGCCATGCTGCTTTGGATGAAGCCCAGGATTAAATCAGTTTCAGGGCTGCAAGCTCACATTGCTGGTTCACGTCCAGCCTCTCATCCACCAGCACCCCAAGTCCTTGGGAGCAAGGATGCTCTCATTCTCTTCATTCCCCAGCCTGTGCTGATACTGCCCAATGCAAGTACAAGAACAAAATGCAGGAATAAATGCAAGCACAATGCAAGCATATGTAATATTTCCCTCAAATGTTCTTATCGCCTCTAACCATATTTAGTTTAGCAGACTCCTTTTCCATGCAGTAGTTGGCTAATACTCCTGAATGTTTCCCTTTTCCTTGATTACATCCAGCTTGCTTTCTTCTACCACCACCATCCATCGGTAGGGGCTCTATAGATCTACTTCTTGCAGCATAAACCATCACCTTCTTCTGTTTGCTTGGGACCTGACTCCCACTGCTTTCATTTGATATTCCCTCATTCTTGTAATAGAAAAATGACTAATCAACCCTTATTCCTTCTCTCCATCCTATTGCATGCCACAAATGATTCTGCAGACCTCTAGCATCCTTGCTAAATTGTCCCTTTTCCAAGTTGATTAATCCAGGCACACTCAGTTTTTCCTGATTGCTCCTATTGCCCTCCTCTAACCTGTATTTCAGAGCCCCTTTTGAGCTGAGGAGACTGGGACTTGATTTAGTGTTCAATGTATAAACTCCTGGGTTGCTAATGTAACTGTGTCTCCTTGTTTTGTTCTCTATTTCATAGAATCACAGAATCATGAAGGTTGGAAAAGACCTCAAAGAGTTCAACCTTTGACTGATCACCACCTTGTCAACTAAATCTCAGCACTGCATGCCACACTGAGTTTTTCTTGAACGCTTCCTGATGAATAAATTGGTATTTGATGTACTTGTTCGGCTTCTACCAAGAACCAAATTGACATTTTCATGGAATTACGTGTTACACTCCAAGCATTGCTCCCAAGAGGTCATCATGAGCTCAAGAGTTCAGTCCATCCATTCCTCCATAAATGAGGTTAGGATTGTTTGTCCCCTGTGCATCACTTAATTTATCTGTGCAAAGACTTTTACCTGTTAATTTAGTGCCTACTTAAATTATTATTAAGATCTTCCTGCTACTCTTTAGTCATTCTTCAACCAGGAGTAACTTTGTACTATCACCAATCTCTGCCACCTCGCTGCTCACTCCTTTTTCTAGTATGATCAGCAGATGAACACTGCATATCCTAGCACAGTCCTTGACAGGACTTTACTTGACAGCCATTCAGTTCTTCCTTTCCCCGCCCTTAAATCAATTATTAATCAACACTGGGAGTTTTCCCTCTTCTTACACAACTGTTGGTTTTCTAAGTGCATTTGGAAGGAGACTATGCCTTAAGACTTCTAGAAACACTAGAAGAATCTCTAGAAAATTCTAGAGATTATATGCATGCAATATACACAGATTAAGGCAGGACTTCACCATAAAAAAAGCCATATTGATTCTTTTCAGCTAGGTCACTTTTAGAGAAACATTCACTAATTCTGACGGCTGGTTTTATTAACTGTCTTTGAACAGACTTAGAGGACTTCTAGGTCCAAGAGTCTGCTTCTAAAAATGAGCAAGTAGGGAGTGAAAATTGACAGCTAAGAGAAGTTACAACCTTAGTGAACACAAACAATTTTGTGATCATAGAAGTTAATGCTAAGTTCCTTCACAGTCTCTTACTTGTTGGCTTGTGTTAAAGCTGCAAAATACAATTTTAAGAGAACTAATCAATACAAAAACCAACTTTTTTTCCTTTCTAAGGACAGCCTCAAGAGCTACTCATATTTCACTGGAAACCTGTTACAGAGTTGTAAAAAAAGGATTGTGAAACTGAACCAAGTTAATTGTGGATACAATGTAGATTTAGAAATGTTCTTCTGAAATGCCCTGTAAATCCACATAGGGCTATTGTAATTACTTAGG
>NW_005054417.1:731192-739116 GCF_000277835.1 Geospiza fortis | reverse complement strand
TGTGCCATCATCAGAAAGCTTATTTGGATCAAGAAAAACTTTGGCATCGGCATCCAAGGAATCTTGTACATATAAAACACGCTGATTCTGGAGCCCGGTATTGTAGAAGTGAAAATACCTAAAAAGAGCACAAGAGGGAAAAATTAAGTAGGAAGAACTCTGATTTTCAGTGAGGCAAGCACAAAAAAACTTGTATGAAGTTGTCATGAAGTGAATAAAAGACAGATGAACAGGTTAGGGAAACACAAGTTTCACAGCAGAGTAGGAGTCATGGCTAGGATGGATCCAAAATAGCCTTTAGAAATAAAAGTTGCATTTGCCACAGTGCATTTCAAAGAATTCTAAGTATACTATAAACTCCACATAACTGTCTATGTTAAACAACTCTGGCAGCTGCAGCATTTCTCTGTTACAAGCACTGGCACAGGTTCCCATCCCTTATGTTCTCAGCTTTGTCATTCACACAGCTGCTTTCAATCCATGCTAGGTGACAGACTTATGTTCAAATCAAATAGAACCAAAACTGTTTCAATGTCCTTACAAATGTGTGTTTGAAAAAGTTGTAGGAACAGACAATTACAGAGCTGTCTTTAGTGAGTGATACTCTTCATCATCTTAAGACACATCCTAAGACACCACAGAGCTCACAGAAATTAACACCAATCTTCAGAGTACTTTACTATAGAAACACGTCTTAAAAACCAGGCAGCAGCTTTGCTGGGGGAACAGAAGAATTTACAGAGCAACATTCAAATCTAAATATAAGTTCATCTATTCCCTAAGACTGACAACTACTTGGGTACAAACATGGGAACTTGGTAAAGCCAGAAGGGGAAAATATACTCACAAGGGCTTGGTTAACAATATCAGCCAGTAATACGTTCAAGTAATAACAGTAATGTTCAACAAGTGCAAAACTGAAAGATTAAAAGAAATAGAAGAAAAAGAAAAGTAATTTTCTATTTGATCAGCCATTTTCTTGCCAATTCAATTTAAATTCTGCAATGCTGGGCAACAAGCTGGGAAGCAAAGGTCAAGCAACGAGACAGACACAGCACCTCCCTGGGCACCCTTCCTTTCTACAGACTCCACAGAACAACTCTTCAGACACTGTCCTTCAGCAGCTATCCTTCATCAGAAAACCAGAGTGGTTAAATTTAAGGATTTCTAAGTGTCATGAGCAGTTCAGAAAATTCTTCAAATAGTATAGTTCCTTTCCCCACACCTGTGAGACTGTTATTTAAATTGGTAAAGACCTCTTGATCACCTCAAACACCACAACATAGGGCTTTTCTATTAGATTTGTATTATATTTGAACTGCTTCGATTTAAACCCAGCACATGCCAAGAAACAGACTATCTCTCAGAAAGACTAAAATAATATCTATTAAAGTTGAAGTAAAGTGTCATGAATTACAAGCACATCAAGCTCCTGGCACAAATGTTCTTCCTGGAGGACAGTCAGCTGCATCAAATTAAGCATTTGTATCTGTTAGCAGAGACTGTATTTATCACTGCTGGCCCTTCTGCAACATTAAGCCTTAATAGCACTGAAGGCAACAACACCCAGACCTGTCTGTACTGCACAGGGAGAATGGGTCAGAGAATCCAGAGCAGACACTGACCAGACCTGGTCACCTGCCATATCTGCATGAGCATCACATACAAACTAACAAGCTTTGCCTGACTCACTCAGGCATACTTCCCCAGATGCAGCACTGTCCTAAACAGCTCCACTGCTTCTGGGCTTAAACCTCACACCTCTATACACTGACATGTTGCGCCACATCCAATTAAAATTCACATTAAATCCACCAACAGCTTGGGTTCACTCCCCACCATATACCTTCAACAACCCCCACACAGTAAAGAATTTCCCTCCCTTAGTAGTAAGTATCAGCGCCTTCCTCACAGCACAGATCCCTAAAACAAATCCCTCTCAATATCTGTGTAGAAATCTTAAGGCAACAAGATATCCTCTCTTTCTCATTATCTGTGGATTTTGGTGAACACATGTATGACATACCTGGGTGCCCACTGAACAAGGATAAAACAAATTGAAAATATTGAAAAATATTATCTGTGTTTCCCATGATTAAGACCGGCTGGTTGTTTGCACTACCTCTTTTTTAACTGCTAAAACAATCTTTAGACGTAGTTAAGTCCCTTTACTCCCTTTCTCTAGAAGCTTGATAATGTTTCTAAAAGAAGTCACATTAAATTCAGTAGCAGCTGCAGTCTCCAGATCTTGGGTAAGACAGAGAAACACCATTTCTTCACTTAGCCACAGATTTAAAACAGGTGTATGAGTAGGTAAGGCACTGGAATATAGCAGGATATCTTTGTTTCTAAGAAAACAGGTCTTTTTCCATCAGTTGCTTTAAGTCCTCCAAGTCATTTTTCCTATATACCCTGCAGCTACAGGAACAGTTTTTCACAAGGGAATTCCTACTGCTTTTCACTGGCCATGACTAAACAAAAAAAGCCTACCAGCTGCTCAATGAATGACCAATGTCAGAGCAGGAATCTAGCAAATATGTGGAACAGAATACACATGATGGGCTTATACTGTTTTCAGACAACATGCCTTAACTATACTGACAGTGACCAAGCCTTTCTGAAAGGTACTCCTCAAAGCTTTATTTTTATAATAATTATTCTACAAAATCATCTGAGTTCTGATAAACTCACAAATTCTTCTTATAAAAGAAAAGACAATAAAAGAAGACGATAATATGATTGGGAACTGGAGAGAGTGAAGCACCTTGCGCTCTGCATCATGTAACCACACATGTTAACATTGGCTTAGGTTTCTTACTTCACAACTATTAAAAAAAATACAAATATAATTTGTTTTCCTAATTAATAGTTGCTTCTGACGTGCTTCACATTCATCACCACCCCCAAAGACATTCCTCACATACCTTTTTCCTTTCTTGAAGTGGCAGCTGTACTTAGGATAATCATAGAGTTCAGTCATTCGTTCCTTGAACAGTCCTCTAACAGGACACTGCTCCAGAAAGGGTACTGTGAGCTTGTTCTGAGCCTCCACAAAGGCCTGAAAGAAAACAACCAAAAAATATAAACTCAAGCAGAAATGCCTATTTTCTACAGAAAACATTTTCAGAAGCAATGCATCACAGACATCTTTCCTCCATATAGATTATGCAGTGTCACACCTGAAGAATCCTACATGCTTATTTGCATTATGCCGCAATTCTTTAATAGGACTCAATTTATATCTTGAATACTCACTCTCAAGGGCATACACTGGAATAACCAGCAAAGAGATAAGACAGTCCCACCTTTCCCCTTAAAAAACCCCAAAACAACTACCAAAGATACCCTTAGCAAACAAAAACCCAAACAAACACATAAAAAATCCCCAAAACTTAAGGTAACAACCTCCAAAAGCACACCACGCTTTAAAATACTCTCATATTTGCCTAAATGACAAATATTGCCCACAGACTGCACTATTATTTCAGGAGCTAGGGAGAGCTTTAAGATGACACAAGACATCATGTGCATCATCTGTTCATATTATTAACATAACACACAGAATTAGTCCCAGCCAGTATTTCATGATAAGCCCAAAGTACTGCTCAAAGATCAGTTCTTAGGAAAAAAATACTAATCTCTGAAAACTCTGTAAAGTCTGGCTTCTTTAGAACACTCCAGCTCCCATCACAAACACTTATGCACAGTGATCAAAACCATTACCACTCCAGCTGTTTGTTGCATGCATGGAAAACCTGGTGCTCTGTTGGTGTTTCATCATCCCTATTTATAGCACAGTACATTAACCTAAAATTAATACCTAAGCATCTTAAGGTGAATCACAGCTGCCAACAAGCAGACATGCAGGCTTTTCTGTCTCTAACATGAAGCAATTTCTGTCTCTAACATGAAGCAGGTAGGAGAGGACACTGTGTGTGGCTGTAACTCACAGCCAAATGACACAGTGGCAGCTGCAGTGCCACCCTCGACCTCCAGCTTCTCAACTCCAGCACAAAATCCCGTCCACTCATCCCTTGCTTACACAGGGTTCTTTTCCAGACGAGGGTTTGAAAGAGCCTATTGTTTCTACCGGTCCTGAATCTGTTACAGGCAATCAGATCAATGCATTCTAACATCTGAGTTACACCTTCATTGCAGGGCATGACCCACAGGAACAGAGGGCTACAATCCACATTGTACAATTTGTGCTCCACAGATCTTCAGAAAAGCCAGTGGCAGTACAGGCAGAGTACCAGGCACACACTTACCACCTGCTATCAGTGTTTAGTTGTGAATTAATTCTTCAGGTGAAGAATTAATATGTGCACAGCACATCCCATTGGTAAGTCATGCAGCCTCCACATTTATCACTACAACTGCCCCCCCATCAGATGATGAAAGAACTTAATCAAATCTACCCAAGAATTATGTGTATCTGAATTGGTTTCTCTAAATGGAAACGTGAATTTCAAAGACTACATACACAAAAATATGGACTGTGGATCCTATACAAATAAACTAACTTCTCCCAGTCCTGTGACATTATCAGAAAAATGGTGGCTTATAAAAACGTGTAAGACCATCCATTGTACTGGACAGCCAAAAGCACTTTCCAGTTATATGCAGGGAACAGAAACTGGCACACATCTTTGTCTCATCCATCAATAACATGACCAAAATGACAACATTGCTGCAAGGGTATACTGGAACTGTGTGTTACTCACTTTTAACTGCACAGACACATCTTACCACATCTGCTTTCATTAGTGAAATTCAGAGAAACATAGACTTTTCCTTACAAGCATTTGTTGCCCAAGAGCATGCTTAGAGACTAATTGTTACACTCACACCTATATCACTCTTAATTTTGCTTTTACAGGAACTTAATATATTTTTCTCATTTCCAATTAGTATGCACCAAAGATTCCTAGATTATTTGTAAATGGAATGCCACAGCTGTATGAAAAAGGAGCAAGGAATCACAGATTTTTCAAAGAGTTTTGTGGAGAAGAATACAGTCCACTTTGGAAACTTTCTGTTTCCACACTTTTGAGCATGAAGTTACACTCATGTTTTAAAAGCTATACATAATTGAAATATTGCTCTAGATAAAGTACAAGAACATATGTCAGCAGAAGTTCTCACAGTAAACAACTCCACCCACCACGCTGAGCTAAACAGATGCCACCCAGGCTACAGGACTAACAGTAACTGTACGTCTTCATGAACCTAGAGAGAGAGATTTTTATTGTACCTGCGGGTATCTGCATCTGACAATGTATCACAAGCCTTGAACCAGGGCAGACTTTGCTAGCAGCAGAAAGTACAGAATAAGGGTCCAAGTAAAGCAGCTTCTTATGGCTGCTTTGGAAGATAAGGTAATTTGAAAAGCAAAATAATTTTTAAAGCATTGTACTACCAGTAGAGATGGTCTACTTGAGGCTGAAGTGTCTGGCCATTAAGTAGGCCAACTGTCATTCCAGAACAACAGTCAAACTAAATTTCATCTAAGAAACACATGCCCCAAATTCTTTTTAACCGTGCTTTTCTACAACCTATCACCTTTCTACATTCTACTAAGCTACTCTAGCAACATAATTGTTCCACTGACAGTATACACTTTCCATGAACAGAACAGAAACTGTTTTAACATGACTAGTCTTTGTTATTAGTCCACAAAGCATTTACAGTTCATATATATATTCAGCCAAGGGTAGCTCTGTGCAACCCCTACAAGAGAGCACATACCTTTCCTAAATATTACAAAGAAAAATTTATTAGAGCTCTTGTGACTTCCAAGTGCAATTGGAAAATTTATCAAAATATGAACAAAACACTGGTCTATTATCAAATCAATTTAATTGTATATTTGACAGTTTCAGTTCTAGTCCTAATTCAAATACACACATGTTCAGAATAGTACAACCCAACCCCATATGATCCCTGCTTTTTCATCACTTGTCCATCCCTCATGTCTGGAACAAGCTCAGCATTACTGCCTACACTGTCAGTGAGCTAAGGTACTGTGCATGACTAAAATAGCAGCAAAAGGCTTTGCTGTAGTTTAAAAATGACCTTATTTCCCACAAGGTGTTAAAACAAACCAAGAAGTTGAAAGTCCAACTAAGCCAAAGCCAAGACAACAGTGAAAGTGTGGTGTTGCAGTTGTGGCTTTTGTCGTTACCAGAAGTGTTTCACCAGTGTAGCACATTTCAGCTATGCCAGGGATGTTTCCTCAATCTGTCTTAGAAGTCAACAGCCAAACAGCAGCAAACCATGAACTCACATTCTGCACTTCCTTTCCATAAAGTGAGATAGGAACTTCCCACCTGACCATGGATTCATTTTTAGTACATTATATACTTTACATATCTGGAGGAGGGAGTTTGGTTTCTTACAGCTGCCTTTGACTTGTACAACCGAGCACACACAGAGAAAAAAAAAGTTAATGTTTCTCTTCAGTATGACACCACCACCTTGAACATTCAAACTGGTCAAGAAAAATGGGGGCAAGATAAGCATGGGTTTAGTTTTAAAAATACTGTGATCTAAGTTATACTAAGTATTCCAGATTTTCATAGAACCATAGAATGGTTTGGGTAGGAAAAGACCTTGAAGATCCTTTAGTTCAATGCCATGGGCTGGGACATTTGCCAGTAAACCAGGCTGCTCAAAGCCCCATTCAACCTTTCCTCCATTAAAACACAGGGACAAAATAATGGCATTGCTGTTGGTGCCATGAAATACCACACGAACTACACCTTCGTTCATTGTGTAAGTTTTCAAAATGTATTGGCAGGTTCTTCAGAAGCAGAGTATCAGTGCATCTGATCTATAAAAAAAGAAGCATGTGAAAGCAGCCATTCCTATGCAAAGGTTACCTTTGTCTCCTCGCTATCGGGATCTTCGAGCCAGCAGTACGGATCGCTGATTTGACATCCATGGTAATCCGACACCTGAATTTATAAAAGACGGTAATTTAAAAAAGACATGCACACAAGCAAACTCTATCCATCAAGGAATGACAGTCAGCATGAGGAAGGGCATTTGGAATTTCACAGAAGCATACACTGCTAAGGAGCAAAGACAGAACGAACACATTGCTCCCAGGTGAGTTACAAGCATTACCATTCTTTGGTGATGGCACCATAGCAGCAGAGTAGTTCTCAGAAAAAAACATAGAGCACCAGAAAAATGGTGAAATGCACATAAATTCCTTCCACAAGACAGATCAGTAAGCAAAAAAGAAACCCCACCAAGCAAACTGAGACCCTTAAGGTTTTCAAGCCAAATTTTTTTTATAAAACCTGATTACTGGATGTACCCAAGGTATGGTTCCTGGTTACACAAACGGTCTCTGGTTTAGCCCTCCCTACTACTGCTGCCCACAAATATGTGCATAATGTATATATATATGTAAATCGTTATTTTAGAAAATCGAAAGCCCACCCCCAAAACAACAAACAAAACAAATAAACCACAGAAGATTAATTCACGTGGCTGAATTTACCTGCTTCCTTCCTCCAGTACATAAAAAAGACTAGATACCTGCTACTAGGGCTTGCACAGTTCAGCCTTACAGTCAACTAGGAAAGTAAATACTTCAGGATTTTTTCCAGCTTTGGCTCATACCGGCAAACAGTTTGGTTTAAATGCAATGCAAATCCTTCCTGGCCGGTGCACAATGCAAAGTGCTTTGAGGAAGGGAAAGAAAATCGAACCCATTTTAGCCAAACTTACACTGTAATCCCTTGTGTATCCAGATGCGGTGGAAACACAGGGAGATGAGACTACGTTACAGATGTGCCATTCTATATAAATAGACTATTTGTTCCTCTGCTGACGCTGCTGCAGCCCGGGCGGAGGCCTGGGTTTCCCTGACACACGCACCGGTACCGAAGCTCCGGGATGAGCCGTGGGGCCG
>NW_005054417.1:728122-730665 GCF_000277835.1 Geospiza fortis | reverse complement strand
GAGGGGCCGGCCCTGCCCGTGCGGCCCCGCCGCCCTTGGTCTCTGCTCCCCGCTCCCGGTCACCGTGCTCCGGCAGGGTTGGGTACCCGGCTGCACCCGGGTTTCATCCTCCTTATAGTACTCGTTTGCAAAAAAATAAAATCGCAAGTTCTCATTCATTTCCCGCTCGGCTCCCCAGCCTTGGCACACGGTGAGGGAAGGGGCTCGGGTCTGGCTTGCAGAGGTCCTCTCCGTGCTGGCCCGAAATTAGAGCTGATTCCTAGGTGGGGTTGATTCTTTGATTCTGATTCTTTGACTTAAGCAGCTCAAAGCCAGGTCACAGAATCACAAAATCGATTAGGTTGGAAAAGACTTCCGAGATACCAACCTGTGACAGAACTCTACCTTGTCAAGTACACTGTGGCAGAAAGTGCCATATCCAGTCTTTCCTTAAACACTTTAGGAATGGTGACGCCACCACCTCTATGGGCACCCCATTCTGATGTCTAACCACCCCTTCTGTGAAGAAATTCCTCCTGATGTCCAACCTAAACCTACCCTAGGGCAGCTCAAGACTGAGTCCTCTCATTCTGTCACTGGTTGCCTGGGAGAAGAGACGGACACTCACCTGGACAGAACCTCCTTTCGGGGAGCTGTAGAGAGCAATAAGGTCATCCCTGAGCCTTCTCTTCTCCTGGCTAAACCTGGCTTGGTCCACTCAAACCTCTAGTGTGTTTCCATCAAACATAACCCTACAAGTTTCCATCGACTCCCCTTTGCCCTAAAAGTGAAGGCCAAGTTGGCCACCTGGTCCCAGTGAACTCCAGAACACCAGCCTGGCTGGCTGGTGCTTGTCACCGTCGCCCCCAGAGTCATGGTGTGTAGTCCCACGCCAGCCCCCACTCTGGCCTGCACAGCCAGGCTGGATGAAAGGGCACCCAGTAAAGGTGTTTCAAGTGCATGACTTCAGGCTCATCCATGGGTATTTATTTTACAATAGGATTTCCTGGGTCAGAAAACTTGCAAGCATTTTTCCTCCAGGGAGAGACCAGGTGTACTCCTCCTGCACAAAGGAGGAGACGGGAGGCAGTTTGGCAGCACGGCTGAACTGCTTTTCTTCCAAATGCAGCTGCTGCCCTCAGCCTTTGCCAAGCTGTCCTGTCAGCCTGAGGAGGACTTCGCTGCAGCTCTTCATCCAGGGTAAACTCGTGTATGTGTGGTTAATGGCACCAGCTGGGGACACAGAGGTTCATGTGTGGCCTTTAAAAGAGTGCTCATAGTTGTTAATAAAGTAATGGAATGACAATGGAATGGCAATGACCTAAAACATTTTGGAACTGGCATCAAACCTTTATAGTTACCAGCTCAGACCTGCATCTTGATTGCCTTGTCTTAATGGAAAAAGTTACCATCTCTAATTGGACATCCTATGTAAAAGCTGAGGGTTGTGTACATATGAAATATGCCAGCCCTGCAGTGGCCACTGTTACTAATCCACATAACCGTGCTCATCATCTTTGCTTACGTCCTAAACAACAGCTATGTGGCTTCTTTTCTCTCATCCCTTATCTTTTGGTCATTTTTCCTTCTTACCTTGTTTCTTTGTTAATCTTCTCCCTTTGCAAGGCAGCAGGACAGCTGCTGACTACTACTACTGTGCCTATTTAGTGCAATACAGCACCACTACACCTTTTGTTCTGGGGCTCGAGAACATGCCACCAGCAAAGAAGTTGATGGCAATGCCTTGACATGCCCGATGCTGATAAAAGCTTGCTAATTGTCTGAGCAACTTGCTTAGGTAGATACTGGCAAGCCAAGGCTGTTTCTGTCTAAAGCTTCCCAGACAGAATTGTATATGCACACAAATTTGCATTATGGGGAGAATTATTAGCTCAATACCTCTGTCAAGCGTTCTGCTTGCCAGCGTGCAACACAAACAAGCTCTATGTGCACAGCTTGTCTGGGAGTTTTGGGCAGCTTACTGTAAATTTATTTTGTAGACAGTGGAGGCCGTGCATTTGATTCAGAGCTGCAGTTTGCCTTGTGAAAATGTCTTTGTCAGCCAGAATGAATGTATTTATGTTTGTCCAGAACACCTGACTGTTTAGCAGCTCGGGCACAGTTACCTGTCATATAGCTGACTGAACAGCCCTACATCTCAATATCCTGGGCATTTCCGTGTCTCTGAAAATCAGCTTCATGCTGTAAAAGCAGCCAGCCTGAGTTGTAGAGGAAGTCTTGGGCAGCTGTGCTTCTTCCGCACAGCTGGAGCTCCCTGAGCTGGCGGGAGAGGGCAGCCTGGGCACACGGGTGCTCCACACGGCAGCGCCCGGAGCTCCTCAGGCTCCAGCAGCGCTCTCGGAGCAGGGCACGGTAATTCCTGAATAGGCTGGCAAGCATCCAGTAAACACAGCAATTATCCATCACAATACCTTTCAATTCATCCTGGACACAGGACGAAGGTGGGAATATACAAAAAAACCCCAAGTACATAGAGGTCCAGGGTAAGATCTTTGGACCTGTAATTTTACAAGCAGTAATTTTCTTTCAAAGATGAGCACCAG